>NC_092318.1:54997500-55007500 GCF_036785885.1 Coffea arabica
GTGTAGATGAGAAAATAAATAAGGACGTGGTGAAAAAGTCCCTGATTTATTTAATCCACACCAATCAAAAATGTATTCAATAAAAAATAAAATAAGTAGAATAAGCAAACTTACCTCGATTCCCTCTTTCTTTTTTATAAGACTTTGTCGCATAGAATATGAGAAAACAATGAAAAATAGATACTAATAGGGCGGGAAGGGGGGGTGTAGTGACTTTTCTATAATTTTATAGAATCTTTCTCTATTCTTTTTTATATACCCCCCTTTTTGCATTTCTTTCCTTAATTGAACTTCATTTGATTAGGGCGAAGTTCCTTAAAAACCCCCGCCTTTTTAAAAATATCTTGAACAGTTCCTGTAGGTTGAGCACCCTGTTCAAGGAAATATAGAATAGCAGTAACGTTTAAATAAGTTTGATTCTTTATCGGATCATAAAAACCCACTTTCTGCAGATCTTTTCCTTCTCTTCGGGATCGAACATCAATTGCAACGATTCGAAAGACAGCTCATTGAGATAGATGTAAATGAACAATACCCCTCCTAGAAACGTATAGGAAGTTTTCTCTTCGTACGGCTCGAGAAAAAAATAATTTGATTCGAAGTTTTATCTATGTATTGAATTCTAGTAAATCATAAAAGGTGCATAAAATCATCAAATCAATTAGACTGCGGTTTAAGTCTTTTTTTTCTTTTTCATTCCTGAAAAAAAAAAAAGAAATCATTCGTACTCATAACTCAAGTTAGATAACTTTTAAATAGCTCAAAAGAAAATTGTTAGGCAATTTCATTTATTGAGTGGTCTTTACCCCCTTATTTGTCTCCTTTAAAATTTTTATTTCTTATCTTAAGATACTAAGTCGGGCTCATTTATTGAGACAATTTAAATGGTGTTTCCTTGTTCTGAGATCCTTTATCAATCATTGGGTTTAGACATTCCTTCGGTCCTTCTTAATCCTTTCAAAATGGCAGCAACATACCCTTTTTGGAATTTCCTTCTATCAAAGAATCTTGTGGACATTTGATTCCCGCGTGATACACTTTGGGTCGAAAAAGTTTGATTAATCCCAACAAATTTTCCTTTTGAATGGGAAACTTCCTCGAATAGGATCCTTTCGATTTTTATATCGAAGTTATATTCTCACGAAGTTGTTCCAATTTATTGATTTGCATTAACCCTAGATTTTTGCTCCGAGAAATCAATTAATACTTTCTACTCGAGCTCTATCCTGGACTATTTACATTACCAAATGATGTCGAGCCAAGAGCACTTTCATTCCTATAGAAATGGAAAATGGTGGATATAATAAAGAATCCACAAAAGGTCGTCTCCTTCAAGTCGCACGTTGCTTTCTACCACATCGTTTCAAACGAAGTTTTAGCATAACATTCCTCTAATTTGGAACCGGTATGGAATTGATTCAATTATGGAATCATGAATAGTCATTGGTTCAATTAGTGCATAGACGTCGTACTCTATACTCTTTTTATAGATAGATATAGATCAATAAAGATTTTTCTAAAGAAGTTTTAGTAAGACCTCTATCAAAGAGTCCATTTAACTTCTAAGGAATCATTAAAAATATTCATAATTTTAAAAAACATTCATAATTAAAAAAAGCTCGTATCATTATTTGAATAAAATTGACAATAAGGACCCTATTTGATCATCGTAGAAAAGATAAGTCCTTCTTAATTGAATTAAATTAATAAACTAGAGCAAACAAAAAAATAAATAGGTAAGGGAGGGGTTTTCGTATCTATCAAATCAACTGAACAACTGCCCTGTCACCATTCTAATCTAAATAGTCTATATTACAAATTGAAATTTGTAATTTTCGTATCACAAAACTTTTTCACACAAAAATCGAAAGACTTTTATTAGTGAAATAGAACAATAAAAACATATACGATAAACTTTTCCTCATTTTATATGTATTTTTTTAAGTAACATTATTATCTTACTAGAAATAGAAAGTGAATAAAAAACAATAAAAGATATAAAGCACCACCATCTCATGTGTTACATAGATTTACAATTTTTCATTAGGACCCAACACGAAATACCCAAACTGAGATTCAAAGAAAATATATCGGTTGTTAAATATATAATTACATAATATAGCATTGGAGTTTTGTTAAATTTTTGATAATGTAGTTCGGACAGACGCAAATATTTTAATATCTCCCATTAATGATTAATTCTTATCTGCTCACCCATTCTATGGGAATAATGGGACATAACAGAAATGAAAAAGGGGATTCTGATCGCAGATACAAACTACCTAGACACAAAACTAAAGAAGTCCAGATTAAGCTGTTCCTTTTTTTATTTCAACCTAACCTATATTAACATTAAGAGACTTAATTCTATTGAGTTTGAGTCAACTTTATTAGTACCAAATATAGTTAGAATTCAGAAATCCATAGAAAAATTAATAAATAATTAGACTACCCCATTTACGAGATAAAGAATAATAGATAGAATCGTTGAAAATTTCAATTTTGATAAAATAGAAAATAGATATGGGACAGAGGGTTTTTCTAAATAACTAACTTCTCTAAATTAGGAAGATTTTGAACATATAATGAAAAGATCACTCGCCCTTTTTGAATTTGAATTCAAACGTGTGGAATTCATGTTCCCATCTTACCCGGATCCTAAATAGATTAATTTATACCTGCGTGTTATTTGAACTCGATTGAGTTAAGTTTGTGAAAAAAGTATGATTCATAAAAGATAAAAATCAGAAATCAGAAACACATTTCACCTAAAATTAGACTTTAAATAAAACCTTCTTTATTCTATTTTAAATTAATAATAACACAATGGATATGCTCTGGGACGGAAGGATTCGAACCTCCGAATAGCGGGACCAAAACCCGATGCCTTACCGCTTGGCCACGCCCCATTTAGATTTTTATTCAACACTAATATAAAGAATAATGGTTGTTTGTCAACCCCAATCGAAATATCTCTACAATAAAATAAATTATTACTAGGATTTTGATACGTGTAGATATAGACTTCAACTTAATTTATTGATCATTAGATAGAATTCTATTAAGATATTGTATGAAAGTATGATTTCTTCTATTCTCTTTTGAGAATTGGAGGATTTTTGATTGGGTGGGTTCAAAAGAAGGATTTTTTATCTACCTTAATTGTTCTCCTTTTCCTTAGTTATTTTCCTTACTTATATCAACAACTCAATCAAAATGCAATTATCTCCAAGAAAAAAAAGTCTGTTATGCTTAATATTTTTAGTTTAATCTGGATCTGTCTTAATTCTGCCCTTTATTCGAGTGGTTTTTTCTTCGGAAAATTGCCCGAGGCCTATGCTTTTTTGAATCCAATCATAGATTTTATGCCAGTCATACCTGTCTTCTTTTTTTTATTAGCTTTTGTTTGGCAAGCTGCTGTAAGTTTTCGATGAGATATTTAATAATATCAGAGAAAATTCATGATTTATGTGTGAAAAAGTTCTAACAATTGATAAGATCAGATAAGTTTTAGAGTATGAACTCTCGATTCAAACATTGAAATTCTTTGATAGTCGAGAAAAGTCTGGCTTACTCCCTTTTCTTTTTCTCATTTTTAAACCTTTTCAGTAAAAAAAAAGCCCTAACCCTATAGGTTATTAAATAGGGCCCCCGCAATATCTAATTGTGGATGTGAAAAAATTTTTGGTTAGTGAAAAACTCTTATTCCAAATGAATTTCTGAAAATTCTTTTCTATTTCCATAAAGAACCTCATTTCTTGGTATCCAAATAGTACATGTGTTAGAAAAATGGAGGATCTATTCTCTTTTTTTTTTTTCAAAAAAATTATCTTGGAGATTGTGTAATGCTTACTCTCAAACTCTTCGTTTACACAGTAGTGATATTTTTTGTTTCTCTCTTCATCTTTGGATTCCTATCTAATGATCCCGGGCGTAATCCTGGGCGTGAAGAATAAAAGGGGTTTTTCTTTTATATTTTCTTTTTCTTAGTAGTTTAACTAAGAGGAAAAGATTTGCAAAATTTGAAAAAATCAAGTCATCAACGGAAACGGAAAGAGAGGGATTCGAACCCTCGGTACGAATAACTCGTACAACGGATTAGCAATCCGCCGCTTTAGTCCACTCAGCCATCTCTCCCAATTTTATTTTAAAAGATAATTACTCTGTTAGATTACACATAAAGTAGAAAGTAAGGAGTGCTTTTTCTCTCTTTTCTTTCTCTATTATATATGTACACCTTTTATCAGCAATTTGATTCCGATAAATAACATAAAGGATTCGAAAGCGGCAACAATATAAAGAAAACTAAAGAAGACCCCCTTGCATTGATTTTGTTTGAAAGGCCCTTCTTATTGACACGGCCTGGCCCGGTCAGTACCTAGCCGGGCCTTTTTTTGTTCCAACAAATTTATAGATAAATAATGATGATTTATCTAATTTGAAAATCAAAATATATATTAAAATATATATTATTAATTAATATAGAAAATTAAATAAAAAATATTCAAGCAAGAACAAGGAAGGACTATTGCAAAACTAAAAAAAAAAGCGGTCAACACTCCAATTGTGATGGTTTTTTGATGATCCTATCTTGATTATGTCCAATTTCCCTATTCGACAAAAAGCTCAGTTGTATACAATAATTCCATTGTAGCGGGTATAGTTTAGTGGTAAAAGTGTGATTCGTTTTATTAACCCTTTAACAGTTAAGGGGTCTTTGCTTTCGGTTTGATTCAGAATTCATATTCCGATCAAAAACTTTATTTCTAAAAAAGGATTAAATCCTTTACCTCTCAATGACAGATTCGAGAAAAATATACATTCTCGTGATTTGGATCCAAAAGTCACTTAGAAAGTGAGAATTTTTTTTTTTACTGAAAAGGTTTAAAAATGAGAAAAAGAAAAGGGAGTAAGCCAGACTTTTCTCGACTATCAAAGAATTTCAATGTTTGAATCGAGAGTTCATACTCTAAAACTTATCTGATCTTATCAATTGTTAGAACTTTTTCACACATAAATCATGAATTTTCTCTGATATTATTAAATATCTCATCGAAAACTTACAGCAGCTTGCCAAACAAAAGCTAATAAAAAAAAGAAGACAGGTATGACTGGCATAAAATCTATGATTGGATTCAAAAAAGCATAGGCCTCGGGCAATTTTCCGAAGAAAAAACCACTCGAATAAAGGGCAGAATTAAGACAGATCCAGATTAAACTAAAAATATTAAGCATAACAGACTTTTTTTTCTTGGAGATAATTGCATTTTGATTGAGTTGTTGATATAAGTAAGGAAAATAACTAAGGAAAAGGAGAACAATTAAGGTAGATAAAAAATCCTTCTTTTGAACCCACCCAATCAAAAATCCTCCAATTCTCAAAAGAGAATAGAAGAAATCATACTTTCATACAATATCTTAATAGAATTCTATCTAATGATCAATAAATTAAGTTGAAGTCTATATCTACACGTATCAAAATCCTAGTAATAATTTATTTTATTGTAGAGATATTTCGATTGGGGTTGACAAACAACCATTATTCTTTATATTAGTGTTGAATAAAAATCTAAATGGGGCGTGGCCAAGCGGTAAGGCATCGGGTTTTGGTCCCGCTATTCGGAGGTTCGAATCCTTCCGTCCCAGAGCATATCCATTGTGTTATTATTAATTTAAAATAGAATAAAGAAGGTTTTATTTAAAGTCTAATTTTAGGTGAAATGTGTTTCTGATTTCTGATTTTTATCTTTTATGAATCATACTTTTTTCACAAACTTAACTCAATCGAGTTCAAATAACACGCAGGTATAAATTAATCTATTTAGGATCCGGGTAAGATGGGAACATGAATTCCACACGTTTGAATTCAAATTCAAAAAGGGCGAGTGATCTTTTCATTATATGTTCAAAATCTTCCTAATTTAGAGAAGTTAGTTATTTAGAAAAACCCTCTGTCCCATATCTATTTTCTATTTTATCAAAATTGAAATTTTCAACGATTCTATCTATTATTCTTTATCTCGTAAATGGGGTAGTCTAATTATTTATTAATTTTTCTATGGATTTCTGAATTCTAACTATATTTGGTACTAATAAAGTTGACTCAAACTCAATAGAATTAAGTCTCTTAATGTTAATATAGGTTAGGTTGAAATAAAAAAAGGAACAGCTTAATCTGGACTTCTTTAGTTTTGTGTCTAGGTAGTTTGTATCTGCGATCAGAATCCCCTTTTTCATTTCTGTTATGTCCCATTATTCCCATAGAATGGGTGAGCAGATAAGAATTAATCATTAATGGGAGATATTAAAATATTTGCGTCTGTCCGAACTACATTATCAAAAATTTAACAAAACTCCAATGCTATATTATGTAATTATATATTTAACAACCGATATATTTTCTTTGAATCTCAGTTTGGGTATTTCGTGTTGGGTCCTAATGAAAAATTGTAAATCTATGTAACACATGAGATGGTGGTGCTTTATATCTTTTATTGTTTTTTATTCACTTTCTATTTCTAGTAAGATAATAATGTTACTTAAAAAAATACATATAAAATGAGGAAAAGTTTATCGTATATGTTTTTATTGTTCTATTTCACTAATAAAAGTCTTTCGATTTTTGTGTGAAAAAGTTTTGTGATACGAAAATTACAAATTTCAATTTGTAATATAGACTATTTAGATTAGAATGGTGACAGGGCAGTTGTTCAGTTGATTTGATAGATACGAAAACCCCTCCCTTACCTATTTATTTTTTTGTTTGCTCTAGTTTATTAATTTAATTCAATTAAGAAGGACTTATCTTTTCTACGATGATCAAATAGGGTCCTTATTGTCAATTTTATTCAAATAATGATACGAGCTTTTTTTAATTATGAATGTTTTTTAAAATTATGAATATTTTTAATGATTCCTTAGAAGTTAAATGGACTCTTTGATAGAGGTCTTACTAAAACTTCTTTAGAAAAATCTTTATTGATCTATATCTATCTATAAAAAGAGTATAGAGTACGACGTCTATGCACTAATTGAACCAATGACTATTCATGATTCCATAATTGAATCAATTCCATACCGGTTCCAAATTAGAGGAATGTTATGCTAAAACTTCGTTTGAAACGATGTGGTAGAAAGCAACGTGCGACTTGAAGGAGACGACCTTTTGTGGATTCTTTATTATATCCACCATTTTCCATTTCTATAGGAATGAAAGTGCTCTTGGCTCGACATCATTTGGTAATGTAAATAGTCCAGGATAGAGCTCGAGTAGAAAGTATTAATTGATTTCTCGGAGCAAAAATCTAGGGTTAATGCAAATCAATAAATTGGAACAACTTCGTGAGAATATAACTTCGATATAAAAATCGAAAGGATCCTATTCGAGGAAGTTTCCCATTCAAAAGGAAAATTTGTTGGGATTAATCAAACTTTTTCGACCCAAAGTGTATCACGCGGGAATCAAATGTCCACAAGATTCTTTGATAGAAGGAAATTCCAAAAAGGGTATGTTGCTGCCATTTTGAAAGGATTAAGAAGGACCGAAGGAATGTCTAAACCCAATGATTGATAAAGGATCTCAGAACAAGGAAACACCATTTAAATTGTCTCAATAAATGAGCCCGACTTAGTATCTTAAGATAAGAAATAAAAATTTTAAAGGAGACAAATAAGGGGGTAAAGACCACTCAATAAATGAAATTGCCTAACAATTTTCTTTTGAGCTATTTAAAAGTTATCTAACTTGAGTTATGAGTACGAATGATTTCTTTTTTTTTTTTCAGGAATGAAAAAGAAAAAAAAGACTTAAACCGCAGTCTAATTGATTTGATGATTTTATGCACCTTTTATGATTTACTAGAATTCAATACATAGATAAAACTTCGAATCAAATTATTTTTTTCTCGAGCCGTACGAAGAGAAAACTTCCTATACGTTTCTAGGAGGGGTATTGTTCATTTACATCTATCTCAATGAGCTGTCTTTCGAATCGTTGCAATTGATGTTCGATCCCGAAGAGAAGGAAAAGATCTGCAGAAAGTGGGTTTTTATGATCCGATAAAGAATCAAACTTATTTAAACGTTACTGCTATTCTATATTTCCTTGAACAGGGTGCTCAACCTACAGGAACTGTTCAAGATATTTTTAAAAAGGCGGGGGTTTTTAAGGAACTTCGCCCTAATCAAATGAAGTTCAATTAAGGAAAGAAATGCAAAAAGGGGGGTATATAAAAAAGAATAGAGAAAGATTCTATAAAATTATAGAAAAGTCACTACACCCCCCCTTCCCGCCCTATTAGTATCTATTTTTCATTGTTTTCTCATATTCTATGCGACAAAGTCTTATAAAAAAGAAAGAGGGAATCGAGGTAAGTTTGCTTATTCTACTTATTTTATTTTTTATTGAATACATTTTTGATTGGTGTGGATTAAATAAATCAGGGACTTTTTCACCACGTCCTTATTTATTTTCTCATCTACACGTGTAGAATAGAATTATTTAGATATGCAGTGTCAATCCAACGATTTGATCAGTTTGTATTTTAACTGTCAATTGAATTTATTGTATTTTTTTCCATATATTCTTTTCGCAACATTTCTATTGACAACAGTGTATCGAACAAATATAATTCATTGTGATAAGTCAAGTGGATCTATTTAGTTTCGTGCCCTAGGTTTGTTTTTTTTACTTTCAAACCGTGGGTTCTATTATATGCAAGGTTTTTTGATTGATTGAAAAAGTAAATGAAAAAGTAAATTAAGGGGGGTCGGTCTATAAATTTTGATATTTATCTATTTTTTTATTTTTATCGAATTTTTTCTGAGAATTTCTTGTATTTTCATCTGCCTCTATTCATTTCATTTTTATGTTTTTGTTTTGAATGCATTAGAAAATCTTTTTTTATTTGTTAGCTCAACACTTTGATTGCCTTGTCTAATGTCTTTGTTGAATTTGTTTTCATTCTGATTGTATCTATACACTTAATATATTATATATTATATTTTATAGATTTTTTTAATTTCTTTTTTATTTATTTTTTATTTTAATTTATTCTTCGGGTTGCTAACTCAACGGTAGAGTACTCGGCTTTTAAGTGCGGCTAGCATCTTTTACACATTTAGATGAAGCAGGGGATTCATCTATACCATCGGTAAAGTTTGAAAGACCACGACTGATCCTGAAAGGGAATGAATGGAAAAAACAGCATGTCGGATTGAGGGAGAGTTCTGAGAATGTTTCATTTTTACCGGATCAGTAGAAAAGAAAAACCCGGTTCGAATTCTTGGAATGGAAGAAAATAAAGTTGGGTTGAATGAATAAATGGATAGGGCCTCGCGGCTTCAATTAATTATAGGGAAAGATAAAGAAACGAGCTTCTGCTCTGAATTTGGAATAATTTCCTGATCTAATTAGACGTTAAAAATATATTAGTGCCCGGTGCAGGAAAGCTTTCACTCCCATGAGTGAATTCTCAATTTTTCAACGAATCCTAACTATTCTAACTCTCCATTATGAAACGGAGATGTGTGTGTAGAAGAAACAGTATATTGATAAAGAAAATTTTTCCGAAATCAAAAGAGCGATTGGGTTGAAAAAATAAAAGATTTCTAACCATCTTGTTATACTATAACATAGACTAAAAATGACTAAAAATGTAAAAAAGAGAGGATAGAGAATCTGTTTATAAGTTTATACTCGCCCCGAGGTATCTTTTATTACTAAAATACTTTGTTTTGACTGTATCGCACTATGTATCATTTGATAACCCCCAAATCTTCTACCTTTGGTTCAAATTAAAATCAAATGGAGGAAATTCAAGGATATTTACAGCTTGATAGATCTCAACAACACGGCTTTCTATATCCACTTATCTTTCAGGAGTATATTTATGCACTTGCTCATGATCATAGTTTAAACCGATCGATTTTGTTAGAAAATCCAGTTTATGATAATAAATCCAGTTTCCTAATTGTGAAACGTTTAATTACTCGAATTTAT
>NC_092319.1:300000-422500 GCF_036785885.1 Coffea arabica
CTCTTAATCTTTATTGATAAGGTTAAACTCATAGCTCCTTGAATTGCGAGAATTCCACATTTCATGTTGATCGAGGAGACATGATAAAATAACAGCAGAGAGAAACTTCCCAGAGTTATTTCATGGATAAAATGCATTTACTCCGACACCACCAGATAGAAACCCCCCCAAAAAAAAAAAGAAAAAGAAAAAAAAGCAGCAATGTGCCTTGGATCTTATCATAATGCTCATACCGAGGCGGAGGCCAAAACGCACACAAGAGTAGAGCAATGAAGTCCTTCACTTCTAAGGCATGCAAAAAGTAAATGAGCAGCAGCTCCCCTCGAATTTCTCCTTTATAAAACCCCAGCAGTACCTTGCATTGTGTCCGTCCCACCACGTCATAGCAGACACAGTCTCCCCTCCTCCTTTTACCAGCTAAATTCCAATCCTAATCTCAATTTTCTTTCGAAGAAGATGCCGACGGCAGTTGATGAGGTTACTGCAAAGACTGAGATGGTTGAAATTGAACCAAACACCGGCCTTGCTCTGAAGACAGCAACGAATGAGGAGAAAGCAAATGATGAGCCGGAGGCCAAAATTTCCACCGGTGAGGCACCTAAACCGAAAGACATGCAGCAGAAAAACGAACCCGGAGATCCAGACGACGCAAAGAGCCAGAAAGTTGGGGAAGAGAAGGAGCCCGAATGCCACAAAGAGCAAGAAGCGGACGTGCCAGTTGAAGTTGAACCAAAGACGGGCGTTTCTTTTCCAGTTAAGTTGAACGATGGGAAGCAATTGGAAGCTGTTGGTTTGAGGAAGAAGAGCATGCTTGGCTTGGGAATCAAAATTTATGCATTTGGTATCATTCTCAAAACTTTGCTTTTTCTTCTGAAAATTTGCAGCGCATGGTCGGTGACGGTCCTAATATTGCTCATCTCATGTTGGGTAATCGATGTTTAGAGTTGGTCAAGAAAGTCCAAATATTTTGCTTGGTACAACCAAATTTGTATGGATCGATGAATAACTCATGCCTCACCACTCGCAGGAATATATGCGGACAATGACCAACTGAAAGCTCTTGTTAGGGACAAAATTGGAAAAGCACCTGCCAAGCCGACCAAGGAAATGTACCACATGGTTATTGATAGTGATGTCGGAACGATTGTGCGCTTGGTCATAGTCTTCTCAAGCCTTACCATGAGCATGGTGCGTAAAAATTTCGATGAAGGTCTAGGAGCTGCAATCAAGAAACTCACCGGCGGAAAGAAAGAAGAGCTGACAAAAATGTACTCTCAACTCTGCCCATAACATCACTATCCTCCTCCTCTCTCTTGTTTTTTTTTTTTTTTTTTTGGCCCTGTGTTCTCTTTCATTGTTTCGAAACTTGAATTTCTCTCCCACAACTTTAAGAGGCTGTCCCTCAAAACTACTTCAGAATCTAATTCTAAACCTCTTGCATCTTCTTCTAATTGAAGGATCATGGGTGAAGCATCAGATGATATCAAGCTCATACCTGGTTCGGAAATTGAGATCTCCAGGCTTCCAGGTTACATCCTACAAACAAAAGGTAAGAACTACAAACCGTTGCAGTTTTCCAGCTTCATATACTGCTCATCCAAGAACTAATTTGGCTGAAAACTTCATTTTGGTGAATGCAGTGATGGGCGAGGTTGTCAGCAACGTTCAAAGTGAGCTCCTCTGCAGGGCTTACATGTACCTGTACCTGGGAGATGATCCTTTTGACAAAGAAGCCAAGGACAAGTTTGGAAGCTCGTTGCTCCATCTCTTCTAAAGATGACTTTCAGCACTTTCAAGGTTCTTGAGCAATAAAACCTGTTCCTTTCTAGTGTCTGAATAAATTTACAAATAAGAGGCAGCGCGAGAAAGATGATGGTTATTGTTACTGTTTAAGAGCTGCTTTGTATCAATTATAACTCAAAAGCAGCCATTTCTTTCTTTACCTTCCCCCTGAATGGAGTCATAAATGTGCATGATTAATTGTATGCACATTTTAAGAAGCGCTTACATAAACAGTTATGCACATCAGTAATCCATTAAAATAGTATAAAAGTAGCAAAGAGACATTCCTGGCAAATAGACAGGACGAGCATGTTCGGTTGATCCAGTTACATACAACAGCAACGTACCATTCCTCCCAATTATAAAATTCATGATGAGGAAGGCGTTGAACCACCTGTGACTGGAATTGTATTTTCAGTCTATGACAAGCAGCACTCTGCTTGATGTGACTCCTTCACTCTATGGATCCGACAAAAGAAACAGTTGTTTGCAATCAAGCAAAGCCAACGCATATGGCATATAAAAAATCAGTACATGTCCTAGGCGAACCTCAGGAGAAATCATGGATATAATCAGCTGAAACCATGTAAGACTTTTCGAGGATCAAGCTGTCCACTGCAATAACTAGAGGACACAGCTGACAGCTCTTGACGTCCCTTCCATTCTTCCAAGGGCTTCAAGGTAACAGGAGTTTCTATAGCAGCAGAATCTACACACAACATAATTTTGAAATCCTCATCGCCCATATCTGGTAGAGCCTTCGCTTTTTTGTCCCAAGGGTTCCAAACAGCTGCAGCCAACCAGCAACATTATAAGCTAATTTCTCTGAAACACTTAAAATCATACCAAGATAGGAGATAAACTCTCCAACAACAATATAAACCTGAATCTCCCATGCCTTCTTTACGTAGCACAAAAGTTCTCTTCTTCTCATGGTCAATTATGGCAATTTTTGTAGGCGTGCTAAGATAAACGCGGTCAATCTGTGATGAAGGCACAACCTAAGCTTGTAATGGAATGATAATCTGAGAGCAGGCATTATTTAGATATACAAGTATCTAGAGCTATATACCTATACCAAGTATTAATTTTCAGATCCAACTAAGTTTGTATCTAAAAACAAAACATCTAAAACTAATGTCAAAAGTTGATCATGACCAAACTCCTATCCCTCACCTCAAAATCAAGGTATAATGCCTAGGGCTGCAACTTTGGAACATCAAACCACTTACCTCACCATCAAAAGTAATTGCATCAGCCTGCTCCGTATACCTCTGTCTCTGCATCAAATTGTCGAAGTAGTCAAGCGTCTCCAAGCCCTCAATGCGCACTTCACTGCAAATCAAACTGCATCATGCAACCTATCTGAAAACGATAGTAATGTTTCTTGCAAACTTAGCTACCATGCAGGAAAATCAAGAGATCATTCATTAAAACATGAGCAAGGATGACATGAGTTTCAGAATTTGAGTCAACTGATGAAAGAGGACTACAGCATCGACTGTCAATATGCAAATAATAAGCAAAAGGAAAAACTACTGATTTACCAAAGCAAACCTGATATCAGACACAGAGAAGTAGTTGCGCAGAGCAAATGTGAATGAGAAGGCCTTATTATCAGTATTTCTCACACGAGGGATCAGAGTGAGTTTTCCAGCACTGAGAGAAATCCGCAGCCGCAACTCAAATCTACAAAAGTAAAGAGTTCAAACAACAGACAAAAATTCTTGCCACTACAATAACAACATGAAAACACTCCGTCTTCCACATCTTACCTGTGGGGCCAAGCTTTTAGGTCATCTTCTGTACATCTCAGAATGAGATCCACCGTTGACTGATTATTAGCTGGAGACAGAGGCGAAGGAGAGGGGTCCAGTGACCATAATCTGTTCCTTGCAAAACCATGACGCTCCAGCGGACCAAAATTTGCAAACTACAAGATCCATTTTAAGAATTAAGCAGGCAGAAGCCCAAGGGGCACTTGAGCTAAGATGCCGTGAAAACTTCATTAGCTTCTAACCTGAGGGAAGTAGATGGGTATTCCACCCCTAACGGCTTTAGATGGTTTCCAAAGAGCCTAAAGAATAGAGGGGATCCATTTCAATATAATAGGCAAAAAATACTCCAAAATTGCCTGTCTTTGGAAGCAAATAAGTAGGGCAATTAGAGGTTCCACAAAATTATTTTCTTCCAACAGAGGCAGATTATATTGTATGTGACAGGTTTAATGTCACACTCAGGAGGATCATTTGTGTTCAAAGAAACCCACAAGGAAAATCACATTCTAGCTACAGAGATGCATGCCGAACAGTGCTTTAATGGTTAGTAAAGATGTGCTATAGCTGTTTGGCATGAGAACTTGACCTTTTTGGTTACGAATAGAAGTTCTTCCCTTCTTTCATTCTTCCATGACACAACCTGCCCACCATAGAGAAGCACCTGAAACAAAACACATATACGTTAAATTAGGTGATAGAAACTGCAAAAACCACGAATTTATTTCCATGAAAACGGGTCTCCTAACCTAACACTCAGCAGTACAACTAAATAAGGAGGTCTTACGTGCATGTCATGTCAGTCAATGCATATACCCTGAGAAAATATGTTTGGTGAGTGCTGAAATAGGGGATAGGGTAACTTTGTAAATGCTGAAACAGGAGACGCGGTTAAGTGGAATTGAGTATTTGTGAGGGAGTTACACCTAGAGAAGGAGAGTCAAGCTCTCGAGCTCCCAGATTACGCTAGAAGATATCAGAGCAACCACAAACAGCTTCGGATGCCGAACTAATGCAAACACAAAAGAGTTTTCGCGGTTTTAGATACTCCCAGTGCCGACAACGGACCAATTTTTTCCTAGAGTAAAATTTTATCGTGGTTCGAAATCCAACTAGAACACCGGGCCACAATTTTCATCGTAATCCCTTGATTCCTAAAATGAGGAGGATATTAAAAGGAGTAAAAGAGGTTTTTTGTGAAGGGGGCGGGGGAGGAAGTAAAAGAATGAGGCAAAGGACGGAAACCTCGGCAGTGGATCCGGTAGGTTCAGACAGTATAACTCGGGGTGATCCATCGGCATCGTTAATCATGTTGACCGGCATCGTTTCGGAATGGAATTTAGCTCTGAAATTTTACTCAGAAACTTTCCTCCGGAGTCCCTCCCAGCCAGCCAGCTGCTACACCGCACGAGAAATGAATTTGATAACAAACAGAAATAACCAGGTACCAACAACACAAAGCATGTATTAGTAGAAATATGAAAGATTCAAAACCTCATAGAATTCAATTCATGCCAGAAACAAAACCCGACTCACATAATTGAGACCTTGTGCCAACAACATAGGGAATTATCAATAGATAAATTCATAGATACGGACTGATTAAAATAAATGAAAATGAGCTTACATTTTGGTCGATAGTTTCAATTTTTAAAACACCCAAAGAAACAAAAATTACTTATGTCGGGAATCGGCCGCGAATTATAGGAAGAAATTAGGACACCAGGAGAGTAAATAGTAGCGTACGACCGTCGTTTTTTTTTTTTTGTGTGGTGTACAGTAACACTAGTAATTTGTAAATTATTCATTTATTAGTATTCCTTTTGTTTCACTTTAATAGTTTCATTTTT
Source organism: Coffea arabica (assembly GCF_036785885.1). Taxonomy (NCBI): domain Eukaryota; kingdom Viridiplantae; phylum Streptophyta; class Magnoliopsida; order Gentianales; family Rubiaceae; genus Coffea; species Coffea arabica. The sequence goes on from NC_092319.1 coordinate 305,408, forward strand.
TATCTGTCTTGAATTATATAGTTCATTTTAACTTGTAATTTTTTTAGGATAAAAACAAAAAAATCCTCTATGGTATATCTAATATAAAAAAAAGTCTTCAATGATTTCAAAACATACAAAACGACATCTCGTGTTTTGAACTAAATTGTAAACTAATAGAATTCGCTAAACTTAACGGAATCCGTTAAACTTAATGGTAAATTTAACGGAATCCGGTAAATTTAACCGTTGAGACCATCATTTTCGTTAATTTTAACAAATTCTGTTAGTTTACAATTTAGTTTAAAACATGAAGTGTCGTTTTGTATGTTTTGAAACCACGGAAGGCTCTTTTGTGTATTAGGTATACTACATGAGATTTTTTTGTTTTTAATCCTTTTTTTTAAATGCCGCTCTTATTTAATGTATGTCATTATTGAGTATAGTCCAACTTATTTAATGTAAAGTTAATTAGTCTTACTAATATAAGGATATTTCAGGAAGAGAGTATGTTAAATTTGCTCTTCTAACAAACTTGACTAACATTTTTCAAATTGTATGAAAAGAAAAAAAAATTAAACCTATCAAAGTGAGATGAAAGAAATAATGCATTTGTTTGAAAATGGGAAATTTGGAGAATAATAGGAATTTGGGGGGATGGTGACATATTACTGGCTTGCGATGCAGCTGTAGTTCAGTGGTAGTCCGTAGTAGAGTGTTAGTGCTGGTGTAGGCGTAGAGTGGCGTATTGCGGTGGTGGGTTGGCGTTTCTTTCTTCTTAGAGGTAGCACTTGGTCCAAAGCTATTTGGAACCTTGCCATCCAAAGCTATTTGGTGGGATGCCTTTGGTCAACCGTGCCATCCATCAGAACAACCGACTACGTGTTTCGATAACAGATTATTTAGAATAATATTATAATATTTTTTTGATTTGATATATACAAAATATAAATATAATTAAAAATATAAACAAATAAATTTTTCTAAATAATCAAACAATCCGACACGTGCTACTACTTTTGTACAGTAAACCAAAAAAAAAAAAAAAGGAAGTGTAAAATTTTGCCCCAGATAAAAAGCGTATACAATTTGAATAATAAATGGATAATTTTTGAAGTTCTTATAATGGGCTGGTGGTCTCAAAGTTGTGTCCAAAATTTTTTTTTATCCTCACATTTCACTACTTAAAAAAATGCAAGGTTAAAAACCCAAAAAAAAAAAAAAAAAGATTTTGGGCACGACTCCTTTTTTTTTTTTTTTTGATCAACAGATAGCTTTTTTATTGTACTCTTATTTCTACTCTATACCAAAGGGAAAGGAGTAGGTCCAAATGAGCCAATGAAGATTTCGAAAAGAACTAAAATATCACCGGATCAAACATGTATTTTTACAACTGCTCAGTAAAATTTTCAGAAAATCTCGAAGACGAATGCAAATTAAGAAATCAAATCACTTCACCTGCACCCAAAAATAGCCTTGTGGTTGGTTGATTTTGGGCATGACTTTACATTTCACTATTTTATCTACCAAAAAGAAAAAAAAAACCCTTACATTTCACTACTATTTGGATCGGTTCATTCAAAAATTAATTACGCGTGTAGAAAGGCCCGGGGAGGGGGCGGCTCGAGTGATGTCGGAGGCTGGCAAACCAAACAAGTGCACGCATTCTGAAATGTCTGCGCGTTAGCATTCTATGAGAACTTGGCAAACACTGCTCCGCCTCTTTCAATCATGTAAAGATGGCAAATCGCTAGCCTCATTGCACTCCATCGTCCTAAAAACCGGTCTGATTTCCGATGTCTTCTGGGCGGCAAAACTCAACCATCTTTACCGCCTTTACGTGCCTCTCACCACAGTTCGCAGACTGTTTGACGAAACGCCCCAGCGAACTACGTACACCTGGAACTCCATGCTCAATTGCTACTGTGCGGACAAACAATATCAGGAAACGCTATCCCTCTTTTTCCACATGTTGTCCTTCGAAAAGCCTGACTACTTTACTGTGGCCATTGCACTAAAGGCATGTTCCGCCTTGAGAGCTCTTGATTTTGGAAAAAAGATTCATGGCTTCATAAAGAAGAACGAGTCTATTGACTCTAACTTATTCGTTGGATCTAGGCTTATTGAGTTCTATTCAAAATGTGGAAATCTCGATGACGCTTCACATGTTTTAGGGGACTATGATATCCCTGATGTTGTTTTGTGGACTACACTGGTTACTGGGTATCAGCAGAATGGCGAACCTGACGAGGCATTGGACACTTTTTCTAGAATGGTTATGGTGGGAGGTCTTACTCCGGACCCAATTGTGCTTGTTAGTGTTGTTACCGCATGTGCTCAATTGTTGGACTTGAATGCTGGGAAAAGTGTACATGGCTTTATGATTAGGAAGAAATTTGGAGGCTTGTCTCTGCTCAATGCTCTGTTGCATTTTTATGCAAAGTCCGGATCTGTTAAAGCTGGAGCTAATTTGTTTTCAGTAATGGAAGAGAAGGATGTGATTTCATGGGGTTCTATGATTTCGTGTTATGCTTATAATGGATATGCACGTCACGCTTTAGAACTTTTTGATGAGATGATGGTTAGAGGCGTTGAACCTAATTCAGTTGTTGTCATTAGCGCTTTGCAAGCTTGTGAAGCTGCTCATGACGTGGAGCTGGGCAAGAAGTTACATAAACTTGCTGTGCACCAAGGGTTTGAGTTGGATGTCATGGTGGCTACAGCTCTAATCGATATGTACATGAGTTGCGCTTCCCCCGATGATGCTGTTGAGCTGTTTGGAAGGATGGTTGAAAAGGATGCTTTTTCTTGGTCTGCTATCTTATGTGGGTGTGTGCAAAATGGGCTTGCCTGTCAGTCAATGGGACTGTTCAAGGACATGCTTTGTACTCAAATCCAACCAGATGCTGTTATCATGGTGAAAATTCTCACAGCTTGTGCAGAATTAGGAATTCTTCAACAAGCTTGTTGTCTACATGGATACTTGATCAGAGGTGGCTTTGACAACAGCACTTTTGTTGGGGCTTCGCTCGTCGAAGCATATGCAAAATGCGGTAGCTTGGGTGATGCTATCAAGGTTTTTGAAAGGATGAAAGAAAAAGATGTTGTTATTTGGAGCTCTATGTTTGCTGGTTATGGATTTCATGGGCAAGGGAGGGAATTATTAGAATTGTTTTATGAGATGATTAATAGTTCAACAGTTAGCCCAAACAATGTGACTTTTCTTTCAATTTTATCCGCATGTAGTCATGCAGGTCTAGTTGAAGAAGCAACTAAGTTATTTAACATGATGATCAATGACTACCAATTGATACCTGAATCGAAGCATTATGGGATAATGGTTGATCTGCTTGGCCGGAATGGAGATTTGAACCATGCCATGGACATTATCAACCAAATGCCCTTACCAGTCCATCCTGATGTATGGGGGGCTTTACTTGGTGCCTCACGGATTCATCAGAACATGGAGATGGCTGAAGTTGCTGCCAGGAATGTCTTTCACTTGGACCCCAATCATGCTGGTTATTACATTCTATTATCTCATATGTATGCTGTCGATGGAAAGTGGGACAATGCAGCTAGAGTTCGAACTTTTGTGAAGGAAAAACAATTCAAGAAGGTATCAGGTCAAAGTATTATTGAACTCAGGGACGAGACCTGCAGTTTTGTAGCTAATGACAGATATCACCCAAATTCTGAACAGATTTATGATGCGGTGTCAGTGATACATACTAAAATGAGAGAAGAGGGTTACAATCCGGACTTGGATTTTCTGCAGCATGATAAGGAGGATGGTTTCATGTCCTGAAACACGGCCATTGCTAGGTGATATGTACTCTGCATTGGCCTGGAAGAAGGGCCGAGATATGAACTTGTGCTAACAACTTTTGAGTTTAAATAGATGAACTTCTGGAAAGCCTATTTTCAAAGTGTATGACCTTTCCTTGGAAGCTGAAAATTCTTTCAGAAGCATCCACCAGATGATGCCGACTGATTGGGCGCTGGTGGCTGAAGGTATGGTCCTTCTTACTGGTTCTATTGGCGGTCACTCCAACCTGATATTACTGACGTTGACAGGTTATATGATGGAATGATATGGTTGTGCCTAAAACCTCAGGAAGTTTCGTAAACCATGCCTTGTTATACTGGAGGGTGGCATGGTCTGGTTCAAGGTAGTAGCAATGCAAGTGATATATGCCTTTGCTATTTTTCTTAGAGCAGTTTGCTCGACAGCTCTGCATTGAAAAGCAGATATTCACTTCTTTTAAGCTGCTTCATCTGCAGGCCCTCTTATAACTGAAGAAATGCCAACCTATTTGCTTGGAGGGACGTGGATTCCATGTTTTGGCCTCTGCTGCGGCCAAGGTACGATGCTTCTCATCTCTTCCTTTTTTTTTTTTTTTAACCCCTCCAACCCTGGAATGAGGATGTCTGGCGTGGTTGGACGCTGGAGAGGCATTGCTAAGCTTTGTATATCTGCTCCTTATGCTCGTCTCCTATGATGGTTTCATATCAATTCAGCTCGCTTAGCAATTTACATTCATTCTGTAGATGTATTAAAACCATTTCCATTGTGGAGGCTAGAGCTTGTTGCAGTAAGTTGAAGCGTATTTATTCAGCAAATACTTGAATCATACTTACAGTCGAAAGTGCCCTCACAGAAGCAATACACAACTATTCCCTAACTGCACGCGACTTTGGTCGAGGCACAAATTTGTTCTTCGGAAGAGGCGTGCAAATAAAGCACCGTACCGTTAGTGGATTTCTCGGTTTGCAGCATCAAGAAAATTCATCTCACGCTTCCCCTGGAACAAGCACAGCCACGTTAGAAGTGGCTAACATAATTTTTTTTTTTGGGGGTAGAAAAGAGTAACGAGTTAATCTGTGTTGGGTTCGTGCCGGGGTCTCAAATGCCCAGGTGTTTTGCTTTACAATGCAAATAAATAGCTGAGTGGTGATTCAGCTGTTTTTTTTTCCTCTTGTATACAAATGGTAAATGAGGCCACATCGTCTTGATCAAATGTAAGAAGCTAATTGGACTTGATACAGCACAGCAAGATGTGATATTTTGTCTTTTAGACATGGGCATTTAATTTGTTCCAAAAAAAAAAAGGACGTAGGCATTTATTCGATGCGCATCGGGAAAGAAATCAAAACACTGCTGATATCAACAACATTTGCAATTTGGGTGCGGAGTTTGTTTATGATGGGGCCACTATTTAGTCGATAAATATGCAAACCTTTTAATTGCAGTTTTCTGTTGCAATGTAGTCTTTTTTTTTTTCGGGTATATTCATCATTCTTTGGCCAAGTTCTCTGTATGCCACAGTGCGGACGTTTTTATCACGTAGGCCGGCAGACCAGGAGGAGGACTGCTTTTTGGTCAAGGAATCGAGAAAAGATTGAGCAGAGAAACATTTCCCAATCAGATTTGAGATTTCTAATACTCCTAACCAAGGCATGAGCGGCATCTTCTGTTTTAGAAACTGTGGCCGCCGCCAAAGCGAAGCTGAGATACTCCTATTGTAACTTTGCAGGAACAAAGGCTGCCGTCATTTACTATATGTTTTCCTAAGCAATTCGGGCCTCCACAACACAAGCACAGAACTTTTTCTTTTTCATGCTTCATTAGACGTCATCTCTGGATTTTGGAAACCTAGCATAAGCCATGTTCATCCGGAAAGAGACAATTCCAATTTCCAGTGAGCTGAATATTTTATTGTGCTTAAAATACTTTTCTGTTTGGTCAATCATCCCATATTTCCTCTTTTATCTTTTGAACATGGCCATCGATCATCTCAAGTCTAAAATCCTATCCGTTGGTATTGAAAACTGCAAAAAATCTTAGAACTCATCATAATTTTGAGAATATATTATATAAGACCATTTCTCGGTAAGAATATTTACAAGAGGATCCCCCCCATTTATACGAGTTAATACTGGCGCTACTACCTACTTTAAAAGGCTGTGATAGTGCTTGCTTCTATAAAAGGAAAGTAAAAGACGTACTTCCAAGGAATTCCAACTCAGGAATGGACATAAAGCTGAGTAGGGAATAGCAAGTTTGCTTCTAATCCAAACAATGAAAAAAGGCTCCCAAAAGCCAGACCTTACACCACCTTGAAGCAATCAAATACACACACTAAACTAAATTTCTATATTTTCATTTTCACATAAAAGAGAGTTGAGAAGTGACTGAGGGGGATAGAGGGCTTCCATCCATGGAAGACGTGATAGTGGAAGCCCTTCTATCTAATGAACGGGAAGCTCAGATTTTAGCTGCCAGAGAACTCGGTAAACTTGCAACCAAACTAAGACAGAAGTTAGCAGAAAGAGGGATCATTTCTCGGCTCGTTACGATGCTTCGTACGCAAGATTATGAAGCCACTGAAGCGGCACTCTGTGCTCTGCTTTGTCTAGCTTTTCACAGTGAAAGGTATTGTTTGCATCAGTTAAAATTTGCAGTCTTTGAAATTGCATCCGACGGCATTGGCTGTAGAATTGTTCCCCATCTAATTTTACTGTGATTTTGCAGAAACAAGATCCGAATTGCAAATTCTGGTGCCATACCAGTATTGCTGGAGATCATTCAACGCCCAAAAGAGTCATTGATTGACCTTGCAGCAGCAGCCCTCTTGGTTCTTTCTTCTTGCTCCGCTAACAAGCTAGCAATCGCGGCATCTGGGGCTATCCCGATCCTGGTTGGATCCCTGAATTCCCAATTGGCAGAAGAACGCGGTTTCCAGAATCTAAGCGTGCAGGCTAAGCTCGACATCATATCCACATTTCACAATCTCTCCACCTATCCTCCGATAATCCCATCTATTGTTTCTTCTGGTATGGTAAAAGCCATGCTTCAACTAATGTATGAGTTCGGAAAACAATCAAAGATAATTGAGAAAGCGATGGCATTACTGGAGAAGATGGTTTCCTCGTCAGAGATTGCACTGGAGGAGGTTGCTGAGACTGCTCCTCTTGTAATCCACTTTCTAGTGGAGGCCGTCGAAGAAGGTACACCACTATGCAAAGAGCACGCTGCAGCTACGTTACTGGTCATGTGCCAAAGTTGTAGGGACAGATACAGAGGAATGATTTTGAGGGAAGGCGCTATGCCAGGGCTGCTACAATTGAGTGTTGATGGGACATCGAAGGCCAGGGAAAAGGCCAAAGCTCTGCTGCAACTTCTTAGAGATTTCTCAGAATGTCGTACGCGAGAGGAACGATCAAAGAATCGGCTCTTGGAACATGTTATGCAACAGATTGATAAAGGAGACACAACTGGGACGGGTCTGAGACTTGTGGAGGAAATGATTGCAAGACTTAGGACGTAGTAATTTTTAATCTTTTCCCACCTTCTGCGTGTGCCACTGTTATTGTAGGTAATCACGTTTTCTATTGCCTCCCGTATTTTTTTCCCCCCACTTTGATTTAGACCTCTCTGACAATGGACTATCTATGAACACCACACACTCCATTACTTAATTGCTACTTTTCTCTCAGGATTTAAAAAAAAAAAAAAAAAAATTCATGGAGGATCCTCTGGGTTTTTCATTTAATATTGATGTTTTAAAATGGATGCTGTAATCCTTTTTACGAAAATTTGGAAGTGGAATTAGTTTGATTTCAGGTCAAAGGTGTAGGATGATTTCAATAAGAAGTCAAAGGGTGATCTTAATAAGGAGCCAATACCCTAGAAATCATCGATTTATTAACTTTTATGCTACATTTCTTTATTCGTGCAGCATTTTTGCTGTCACCCGAAGTTATCCTTCCCAGTGCTGGGTTTCCCCAGTCAGCAGGATAACTTAGAAAGGGTAATAATGTTGCAACAGGAGAGGAAGGGATAATAATATTCCTCTCCTCAGGAATATTTGAAACGAATTGGCTCCATAGAGATAAAATTGGAGGAAAAATAAATGTCGCAATAGGAGAGAAACTTAGAAAGGGGTCGAGCGGTACAAAGCAGCTGAAGTAGTAACTAAGCACCAAAGAACGTCTATAAAACGCAAGCAACAGCGAGAACAGGTAATAATCTTTTATCTTCATCATATGCTACTCTCTACATTTATCTTCACGTAGAGATGAATGTGTAACTAGTATCTTCTTAAACAAGTACGTGCTTCTCACGATTATCTTATTTAGTGCAACTTAACCTCTCCAGAACATACCAAGGCATACGACCTCAAAATTTAGATGCAAAACATGTAGCTAGAATGCCCAAGGCAACACTTCACCTTGACCTTTTGTAAAAAGCAAATGCCACAGCAACGGTAGTCACTGCTCCAAGGACAGCAACAGTTGTCAGGACATCACGCTGCTCCCATCTTCCAATCCAGTTTGAGAGCTTTCCTGTTCCCTTTTGTACCTCTTTCTCCTGAAAATTCACATCTCTGCAACATGAGACTCCATTAGCACCTTGGCAACAGCTTGAACTACTTTCATTCTTTTCCTCGCTTCTGATTTCTTGTGGCTTCTCTGCATAATTGTTAAGACTTGTACCATTTAAAAGCTTCTGCTGATGCACGTTCTCAGCTTCTTCAGTAACTCCCATTTGGCCTCTGAAGTAGACAACAGAAACATCACACAAGGGCATAAATTACATGATCAAATTTTGATGTTTTAACAGTGTCTGCATGTCAAAAAGTTTCTTTTGCTTAGATGGCAATAACTTCAATAGTAATATATACGTGGCTACACATGAATGTTCTACTCCTACATTCTCTTTCATACTTCTAAAGTATAAAGCTACATCTTCTGAAAAGCATACTGTATAGCAAGATATCAATATTTTGGGCAAGTATTATGTAGATAAGTATCCAAGATTCATGTCAAGAAAAGAAACATTCCATCCAAAGGATGTTATATGTTGCACTCAAAAATAAAATGTTTTTAAAACTCAAATGCTCGGTTGTCAACATCCTTAAATGGTTACCTCATGATTGCAGCATTCCAACTTAGATTGGGAAAAGAAAAAAGAAAAAAGAAAAAGAAAGAAAGAAAGAAGAAGATAAATTTGTGTTCAGCTTTTGACACAGATTTTGTGTTGGGAGATGAACAATCCCGTGCAGTATAGTTCAATAAAACTGCCAAATAATGTCCCATCTGATGGTGGAAAATGAGAACCTGTCTCCTACTAAAAGGTATGCGGACAAATTTGAATTCTGACCCAGGTAAGATTAAAAGATTAGGGAAGTAATCTGACCAGAGTACAAGAAAATCAAAAAATATATTGATGAAGACATTCTCAGAAATATAGACAGAGCCCAAAAAGTAAAAAAGTAAAACAAATGGGACCATACGGTGGTACATGCAAAACAAGTCCAACAACAAATCTTCTGGAGTGAGGTCAGGAAAAAATTTAAAAAGAGCAGAAATGAAGACAAACCTCCAAATTCGCTCAATGATTTCTCCCTTCCCAATATGCTGATCAAGCAGTTCAGGCACATCATTAGGCGTAACATATCCATACCTGCATGATCAGAAAAAGAATTCATCACAAAAAAAAAAATCTGCAACAGACCAAAGATCACTGATCTGATGATTTGGTTCTTCATGTCTTTGATAAGCGGTCAATTTACCACATCTCTGATGAGTGCTCAATACAGAGAGCTTTACAAAATACATATGGGATAAAGAGCCGGACCAAATCAGAGCAAATAGAAACTCCAAATCCAAAACAAACAAACAAACAAACAAAATGCACGCACACGCGCACACACACACACACACTTTTTTTAAAATCAAGTCATTACCAATGGCCATCAATTTTCGCTTGAGCATTGGCACTGAAAATGATCACATTGCCAGCATACTTATGGCCTCCAATATGAGAGCAAGCAGTCACAAACACCTGGCTCTTTAAAGCCCTGGAGTCAATCTCTTCTTTGAACTTCTCAATCAGAACAGGTCCACAAACACCACACCTTTTGTCTCGATTATTGTGAGCACAAACAAAAACATATGAACCAGTCAAAACCTCCTGTTTACCAGCAGCCCAGGAGTTCCCATTAACAAGCACATCCTCCACAAACCCATCCACATCCGAGTCCTTCAAATCTCTTCAACAAACAAAACCAAAAACAAATTAACATACATGCATATATATAGAGACACATAGAGAATCATCAACCATCTAGAAGAACACACTTGTAACACATGATGACAACAGTTGTAGTTTTTATACTCGTGAACTAAAGCTTTAGCAAGTAAAACAACTATACAAACGAAATTCACTTGTAGGACATCAAAGTTACATGGATAAAAGCATAACATGGAAGATGCCAGCAAAGTATGACCTAAATTCATAAACCCAATAGTACTACTCATAACAAAATAAAAATAAAATAAATGAATGAATGAATAAATAAAATGAAAGTCAGACACTAGAAGTATTAGTCAATTAATTACCTGTACTTGATCATATCAGGGAAAACCAAAACATCTCCATCCGATAATTGCAAGTCCTCAAGCCCTTCGCATATGGTCAAACGAGCCTACCACAACATATGAAAATAAATTGAGTACAATATATCGAAAATACAAGAGTAATCTCCAAAAACTCTGATACAAAACACAATCAATTACTCAAATTAATCCAGAAACATGAAAATATAGTAAGCTAATACAGTTAAAACTGCATCTCTTCTGCGTAATTATGTAATATGAAATCGACAAAGCAGCAGAGAAATTCGTAAATTTCGACCAAAAATGAAAACCTGAAATTGAGAGTATAAACCTTGATTTTGATATCAGCCTTGCGAGCTTTAAGAGCAGCTGAGAGAAGCTTGGGGAGAAGATCGGAATCGGAGGCTTCAACACGAGAAGGCCAGGAGTCATGAGATTTGTAGCAGAGGAAGAGGTGACGTTCGTAGGGGTCAACTGTGCCGGCGAGATTGCTTTGGTACATCTCCGACCGCTTAAAACCAAACTTGAGATCATCTTCCTCGGGCAAAACAGTAGAAAAGTACTGGGTCGTTTCTCCGGTGGAGGCCATAGCTGGAGATCGCTTCAGCGAGAGGAAGGGTTTAGGAGAGACTTTTCCTGGATGACCGGAGCGCGACCAGAAAAATGCGACTGGGAAAGAGGACAGGAAACGAACTGCGCGTGAGAAGGTATTTATATGCATTTTAAACATTACTAATACACTTGAGCTGAAAAAATTGGGGAGGCCCGCCCTAGGATCGAGAGGGAAATTACGAGTTGCTCTGGGCAAGGAGGTAACGCTCAATTAAAAAGAGTAAATCTTACGCGCTATTACTGTATTCGTAATGTATATATTAATCATCGTTAAATTCATGATATATATGCGTAAAAGTTAAATTTTATATAATTATCATTCATTTATTCAGTACTCACAATATATATACTGTTAGTGTAAGAAAAATTAAATTCAACTAAAAACTCATAAGAAGGCACATGATCGGCATGCGTAAAATGGGTATAGAACGAGATACACATTTATGATTTGAGGTAATTTTGTGAAGGCAAAAGATTCAGCCACTAACAATTTTCTTGTCTTTAATTAGCAATTTTGGTTTGCAACAATATGATCATTTGATTTGGAAATTTTTTTTACTGATATCGTACGAATCCATAAATTACAATTCAAGAATACTACAAATAAACTACCAATTGTGCTTAGATTTGAAATAAGAGTTAGACTCTACGAGAAAGAGATAAATTGAATGATATAGGAGGAAGAAATGTAACTGAGAGATCTTGAATTCGAAACTTCCCACTTATACTTCAAAGAAAGAGATAGAGTAAGAAAGTGAGACTATTTTCCCTGTAAATTTGTTAGTATCAAAGAAGAAATTGTATTAACATTAATTAAAAAGATACTCATATAAAGCGAACTTTGCGTAGACATCGACCTTGACTACTAGATTATCAATGTTTAAATGTCTCATTGACATTTTGGTTTTTACTAAACAATAGCTTTTGACGGTTTAAACATTCAAATTAAAAATCTTTGATCTATTTTCATAGTATAGTATGTACAGATTCAATTTTATATTTAGTTGTGGCAAATTGGACAACAATTACGTCGAATAGTTTGGATGTTTGTTTAAAATTTTACTGTAACTTGTTATAGAATTTGCAGGAAAACTTTTTGAATTATGTAAAAACTTTCCTTTTTAACACCAAAAAAAAAAAAAAAAACTTTCCCTTTTCCCCTTTTTCCTCTTTTCTTTCTTCTTCTCTCCTTCTCCCCCACCCCACTATTCTTCTTCTCTATTCCCGGCGACTGCTTGCGCTATTACGCATCAACCTTTTTTTTTTTTTTTTTCTCTCTCTCTCTCTCCCTCCCTCTCCTCTCCTCCCCTTCTCTCTCCCCTCTCTCCTTCTCATTCCCTCCCCCACCACTTCCTCCCCTTCTCATCCCCTCCTCTCTCCTCTTCTCCTCCTTTCTCCTCCCCTCCCCTCTCCCACTTTCCCCACTCTTCCCACCACGTCCTTCCCCCATCCACCCTCCCCCTCCCCCATGTGCAATCTAGTCGCGCTGAGGATGGCTGGGAAAGGAGGTGGCAGGGAGAGTGGGGAAAGGGGGAGAAGGGAGGGGAGGAGAAAAGGAAGGCAAGAGGAAGGAAGAGAAGATAGAAAGAAAAGAAAAAAAAAATGGTGGTTGGCGCCAGAGAGTTGCCAAAGGCTCTGTGGTGGTAAGTTGAGATGGGGGAGGAAGAAGAATAAAAGAAAGAAGAGAATTTTTTGTGTGTTTGAGGTGAGGGGAGAGAGAAGAATAATAGAAAGAAGAGAATTTTTTGTTTGGTTTTGGATATTGTAAGGTGTGTATTTTATAATTTTAAGGAGTGTTTTGACGTTATCGTGGTTAAAGTTGTTAAAAAATTTCTAAGATAAAAATTCGTTTGCCAAGCGAGACCGTAGTTCAGTTCAATGGCCGATGATGCATTTTCATTGCATGATTTACAGGTACTAGAAGCAACCCTTTTAAGACTACCAAGAATTTGACCCCCAAAAAAGAAAAAGGACACAACAAAACCCGTAGTAGCAGAAAACTATTCTAATCAGAAATGGAAACTACTACTTTGACTATTTCCATGACAACATGTCATGCGTGATTCAAGCTGAAAAGAGTACAGCAAATGGTAGTTCACAACTTTTTGACTATTTCCATGACAACATGTCATGCGTAATTCACAGGTGCTAATCACTACTACTGCTTACAAATTACAATTAATGCCATAATAAAGCACTTTACAATTGCCGCGCTAGGTGTTCCTTCCAATCCAAGAAGATTACATCACACGGTGAAATTGTAGCAACTGTCACAGTGGTACAACAAGAATCAGAAGAAATCGATTTCCAAATAATTACCTGACGGTTTCACATCCACGCCAGGTACGTCAGGTTTGGGTACTCTTAGTATGTCATCGATTGGGAACGGCTTCGGCACGTCCGGAGGGCTGGCACAGCGAATTAGAGCCCAGTTGACACTTTGAAAGAATGGATGTTGCTTGATCTCAGTGGCGCCGCGCCTGTATGCAAGCCGGTGTTGTGGTTCCTTAACCAGTAGTCCTCTGATCAGGTCCCTTGCCGCAAAACTCACAGTTGGTGACTCTGGAAATCTCAAGGGTTGACCAACCACATTGAACAAAGTTGCCCTATTGCCTGCACCTTTGAACGGAGTCCTCCCAAACAAGAGTTCATAGAGGAAAATTCCGAACGTCCACCAATCCACAGCGCTGCCATGACCTTCACCTTTGATGATCTCTGGCGCCAGATACTCATGCGTACCCACAAATGACATTGATCGGGCATTTGTTGGCTCAGCTATGAGCTCAGGAAGAGGACTCACTTGATTGTGTATTTCAGCTCTTGGTTTCATCTTTTTCTCTTTCCTGTACTTGCCAAGAAGACGTGGCCCGAAACACGTAGGTTGGATGCAAGCTGGTTGGATGGCACAAGATGGCTCAATACAAGCAGGTTGAACACAGTATCCAGAGTTTTTGGACTCCAAGCTAGAATTTGAAGATTTGACAAGGGTTGGGCTCACAGCACATCTAAGCGAAAGATCAAAATCTGAAAGCATTATGTGGCCATCCTCTCTGACCAAAACATTTTCTGGTTTAAGATCTCTGTAGATGATACCAAGCATGTGCAAATACTCTAAAGCAAGGAGAACTTCCGCCACATAGAACCTACAAGTAGACAAATGTGATAGTAAGCATGTTGGCACTACTAATTTATTTAATGGGGCATCCGTCTCACAATTCACAAGTTACCAACTAAAAAGGTGCAGAAATTTTATGTCTTGTGGAGGTGAATTTTAGAAAATTATGCTAATATAACCTGTATAAAATGTTTCATGCTCTGAGTATGCAGCCCTTGCATAAAGGTAGGTTATAAGAATAGATTGAACCTGTTTTATCCAATTTATCCAGGCTTTTTAATGTCTTTGCACATCCTTATGATTATTTGAGCTAATTTATCAGTCAACTTATACGAATGAAATCAAGTATTTAGAACTGCATTCCATATTCTTCTGTCATCCACAAGCAGAAATATAAGGAAGTTCAAGATTTAACCACATGAACCAGATACTGAGACAACAAAGTCATTAAGTTTGAATTGCCCTCAGCGGGATGAAAACAAAAAATCAGGCCAAAACAGATTTGAACAGTAACAATGGTTCAGAAGCTGAAATGATCATGATTTCTAGCATTTAAAGAGCAGTTTGACTAAGGAGAGTCAACTTCCTCTCATCCACAAAGACAAAAGCACCCACTTCCACAATTTCACTATTCTTTTCTTCTTCCATTTATGATTTTTAGCCTGTTCGTGATAAATGCTCAGAAGGACAAAAATGGTACACAAATTTGTAATTAGTCAAGGGAAGCAGAAAATGATCCTGATGTGCTTTAACCATAACCACTGAAATAATCATTCAAAACGAAATAGTTAGTAAAAGCACTGAAAGTTGATTGCTCAGATAGAATTAACATCTGAAGAACGCGTGCATGCGTGAACAATACCAGAAAGCACGAGTTAAACTTTTTGACTTGTACAGCCGTTTTACTGCATTTATTATTTTCCATGTAAGCAGAAATGGTCCTTGGAACCTCCCAAGGTAGAGAAAGCTTGTCTTCACTATACAGTGGATACCTGATCATACTTCAGATGAACAGAAACTTGAAATTGCCATAATAAGCTGACAAAATACAGATAATGAGGAATACAAAACCAACCTGGCAGCGTGCTCTGTGAAAAACTTCCCAGGTTGTCTTTGGCGAAGTGCGTGTAAATCTCCTCCAGGGCAAAACTCCATGACCAAGCAAGAGAACTTTTCTGTCTCAAAATGTGTATACAAAGTGGGAAGAAATGGATGATCCAGTGACTGCAATATCTCTCTTTCTGTCTGAGCTCTTACAAGTTTCTTCCTACTAGCTAGAGCTGCTTTGTCCATCACTTTCATGGCAAAATAATTTCTAGTTCCAGCTAATTCTGATAGATAAACAGTTCCTATATCCCCACATCCCATTTTCTTCAAAAGTCTGAAATGCTTCATTTCCAAAGTTCCATAACGAGATCTGACAGCTTGGATTGCTTCCCATCTTGTGTCATTTGCCTTGTGTGGTTTGTATATTGCGCTGCTGAAACTGCTGGAGCTGCTTTCATCACTGATATCACTGCCCGTGCTGCCTCTATAAATACTCGTTTTCCTGCTCTCAACAAAATCACAGGAGTTGCTAGGTTCCCCACTATCACCGGATTTCCCAACACTGCTAGCGCATTCACTGATTTCTGTAGTAAAACTTTGTTTAGCTTCTGTGTACTGTGTAGCAGAGTAAAAACTATTCTGAGGACTTGGGCAGAAGTGGACTCCCAATTGAGATGGCAATTGGCTGTTTACAACTCCAAGAGTTTCTTTAGATCTTAAATGTGAAGGAAGCTCCAGAGTCTCCATCAAGTCGCTCGGAATACAATTCCTTGCGTTGTGGTCAGGATGCTTACCGCAAGATTCACTTTCCGATTCCAAAACCCCCACCCCAGAAGTATCATGTGTTGTTTGATCAAGATCATCATCAGGCCCCAAAAATTCTTTTTTCTCTTTGTCTGACCTCATGTGGAGCCTCATCGAATCAGGCACACTGTCCTTTTGTGGATGGTCACTGTATGTTTTATACAGGTTCTTTGAACTGATTGTGGAACCTGTAGGTGTACTAGTTGCCTTCATTCCAATATCCACATCTCTCACATAGGATGAAGATGAAGAGCATCCCTCATATCCAGATTTTTTAGCAGATGGAGGGCAGAGAGGATGACCAGTCCCAGAAGCAGAAGAAGATAGGCTATAACCCAGTTCAGTAACAGAATTATGAGCCCTTGGCAGCGATCTAACGCCGTCTACAAGTGATTCCATGGCAGAATTTGGAGTAGAGAGTGTCCTATCACAATTAAGTTGGTGACAATATTTCATTAGCCAAAACTGGAATCATATAATGCTTATAGAATATAGAAGAGTGTGGCCTTAGAATTGGTAAATGACTACTGAAGAAATCGAAAGAGTGGTACTAGCAATAACCCCGTTATGAGCCGTAATCACACAAGGAATCGAAGAAAAGGCATATATAATCACATGAACCAACAAACAAAGTTATCAAATTCACTGAATCTGAAAAATCCCATTGCAGACACCATCAGCAAAAACTCATTAAGCCAAAGCAATTCCCAAGGATCACGGAGAAAACAAAATCCTCTCTTGATTCATAATTAAAGTAAGAGACACCCAACAAAAAGTTCCTCGTCCAGAAATTACGTCTTCAAGAAAATTCCATATCAAAACAACCAAAAAGAAAATGATCCAAGAATCACTAACAAGGATCAAACCAACGTGCAGCAAAAGCAAGAATACACATAAGAAAGAATCTTGGACAGGTTTAACATGCCAGGTCTGTGAACTAATTTCATTAGTGCATAATTTAAAAGATTTCAGTTTTCTGTGTTCAATCATTTCTGAGGAATTGCGCAGGAACAGTGAACTGAGTGAAGAAAGAAAGAACAAAAGAAGAGATTCTAGGTAATACCTGATTAGAGAATGGCGCAGACGAGGAGTGGGGGACAATCTCTCATAACTATTGAGACAAGCGAGAGTGAAAAAGACCCTTCCAAGAAGTCTGAAAAAAAAAAAAGCGAAAGAACTTTTGTGTATTGGGAACAGCTTTTCCCCTTTTTTTTCTTGTTTTCGAGTCTTTTTCAGATCCGATCGAAACAAGAGAGACTTTTGTGAAAGCAATCTACCACTGGTAGTCCACTGCCAGTATAATAAATTCAAGGGTATTCTTGGGTTAAATTTCGTCGTTTAATGCGGGGGAGGTGATAAACTGTTTTTTTTTTTTTTCTTTTTTAGTTTCAGTACTGGAATCGGAACATGGGAATTGGGAACGTTAAACGTGAGAAGAAATAAAAAAAGAAGAAGAAGAAGAAGGTCCCTTAAACTAAGGCCACAAGCAAAGCTAAAGCCTAAAAAGGCAGCAAAGCATAGAAAAAGCAGGCACAATACAGTACAACGATCAATTTTCTGATACAAAGGCCGTCCCTTTTTCTGTGGATGTTTCCCAATCAACAATTAACAAGGCTTCCATACCCAACTTTCTTGCTTTTTTAGTACAGTTTTTATTTTCTTAGTATTAGTTTATACTTTATACTTACATTTTAAAACATTTCTTGTTCCTTGAATTGAACCCAAAAAGTAAAATACAAAAAAGGGTACACAGACTCCGAGTCTCTAACCAATTATTAGTTTATATGATTATTTATCTTTTGGTTGGATTAGTGAAAATGTTGACCTGAATATTAAAAGTGTCAGGCTTCTTTCCCACTTTAGTTGTATTATTAAAAGAAAATTATTTAGTACATCATTAGCTCACCAACACCAGATAATTTCACAACAATGTGCACATGAATAGAATGTTTGTTTTTCTAAGTGTTTTTCTTCTTCTTTTTTTTTCCTTTTGCAAGCAAGGGGCTTCTTTACAATAACCTATTTCTCGCATTATAAATGTTTGTTGTGGATATCTCTATACTTAGTTTCCCTTTTTTTAAGTGAAACGTTTTGAATTAAAAATCATTAATTTATCATTTCTCTCGTTTTACTATCCAATCTAATGTAGTTCTTTTCCACTTTAACGAGGGTGACACAATTTACATTTTCTTAACTTCTCGTGGACACCTGTGAATACGTAAATTGCCTACAATATGTTTCTTCCATTTGGCCTTATATATATAAGGTTCCAAAACTTCTAAGTGAAGAAAGAAAGTGTGTGAGTCTTACACTCTATCAATACGTAAAATTTTTTTTTAAAAAAAAAAGGTGCGGATTTTGGGGCAGGGGCTGAATATATTTTAATTTGGCGTTTATTCCACCGAGTAAATGCCGGAGTGCTGTAGCACCGGAAAGCCAAATTAATACGCTTAGCGTCTTGCCCTTTAACGCACATACTCTAGTGGAGAGCTCGCGTCGTGATATGCCTTTAATAGTTTAACTTAGGCTTAAATACATAGTGACCCCTTTAATTAGGTCTGATTTCAATTCAACCCTCGTGTTCCCGAATCATACAAAATATCCCCTAAAATGTGATGCCTATTTGTTTTTAATGACAAAAGCCGTGATTAATGTGTTTGGATAGAAGATTGTTTGAAACAATTACTGTACCACTTCTGGTGCTATAACATATGTGAGATAAAAAGATAATTAGGAATTTGTGTTTTGGAAGTAAGCAAAATTTTGACCGCTATCTGAGGACAAATCTTCTTGACTATATGTAAGTAACAAGAAAATAGCTTCCTATTCCTTCTTTCTAGATCCAAAAACAACTCCTCAAAAATTTTAACCGTTGCTCCATATATACTCTTTAACAAAAATAAAGTATACCCAATACATTTCAGAGAAATATCTCTCAAGAAAAATCTATTCAACTGGTCCCAGAATTAAGAGAATTGGAAAACCGTGTATGTGACTTGCTAGAAAGAGAAGAGATGGAGAACTGCAACCAATGCAGTTAGGGGTGTGCAAAATCGAAAAATTCCAATTTATCGACCGAATTCGAATTCGAATTGAATTCGGAATTTCGAATTCGGTAATTTGGAATGGAAATCGGATATTCTGATTTCGAATTGGTCGAATTCGGTAATGAGATTTTTCAAATCGGAATTTTTTATTTCGAATTCACAATTTGAAATTGAAATCGAAATCGGAATTCAGAATTCCTATTTCGATTTCAAATCTGTTTTTCATATATATATATATAATATAACATTTATATTATAATAATAATTTTTATATTCATGAATTCGGTGAAATCGGAATTCTTATTTCGATTTCAATTTTGTTTTCACACATATATATAATATTTATATATATATATATGTAATATAATATTTATATAATAATAATAATAATTTTTATATTCATGAATTTGGTGAAATCGAAATTTACCGAATTCCGAACGAATTCGAATTTGGAATTGGTGAATTCGAAATCGCTTCGGGTTTGTTTGGATAGTGACTCTATCCCAAATAATATTTTGCTTGCATCATAAACACAATTTCCAACCCATCTTTTTATATTCCCAACCACCTTTTTATCTCACATACATCATATCACAAAAAGTGCTACAGTAATTATTCCAAATAATATTTCAAATAGTACTCTATCCAATCGGTCGAAAATTCTGATAACAAAATTCCGAAAAATTCCGATTTCAAAGTTTTGAATTACCGATTTCGATTCACACCCCTAAATGCAGTCAAATAGAGACTCGCATAAAAAGTAGAAACAATAAAGAAATAGTGCATCAGCAGGAGACAATAGCTTGGATTGTTGAAGATTCCAGTGGAAATTTGATGCATTGGCATGTTCCTGTTTATATTCTATTAGGTACCTTCAGTCTAAATCCTTGTTGTCATTGGGCGAACTGATTCCCTATTGTTGCTTCGCTGCCTGGCTGATCCGAACAAGTCTCCTCAACCAGTTCCTTCTATAATAGTAGTAAATGATATCCTTATCCTTTTATTTGTGTAGTTTATTTTATGCAATTCAGTTAGTTAAGGTTAGTAGAACCATAATTATAGGTTAATCTTGCCTTTTTTATTCTCCAAAAGTTTCTAATTTCAATCATTTCGGAAAATAATTATTTATCTTCTATAATGCAAAGTAAAAACAGACCACAACAGCCTTTTAAAGAGGGGAAGAAAAAAAAAGGGACCACGATGTTAAAGGATTACATAATTTTTTATAGTGAAAGGTTTGGAAAGTCTAAAAAAATTCCTAAGGAAAATTTAAAAAAAGGAGGACTCGTACTGGTGTTTTCTTTTATGTTTTAGGAAATTTATAATGTCAAGATTTGCATTTTAAATGTTCTAAGCGACAACAACGTAATAAATATTAATTTGGGAAGGCTTCGGAGTTTGTAGTCTAGTCAGTCTCCCTCTCCCATAAGCAATGCATACATACGTGGAGTTTCTTCTGCTTTCTTCTCTCCCTTTCCTTAAATTTATTGTTGTTTGCTTCTTTCCTTGCTTCCAAGTTTCTTCTGTTTTCGCTGTCTTTCCTTATATTTCTTGTTTGTTTCTTAAACGTTTTGCCTTAGAGGTAGCTGATAAGTCAAGGAATTGACCGGTGGAATCAAAATCATGCTTCGCTATTCTCAATTTAAACAGCACAGGAAAAAGGGAAAGTGAAGAGTTTGATCGTATAACAAGGAAAAAAAAAAAAAAACCTCGTAATTCTACTTGGCCAATAAATCCTGCGTTAAGTACCTATTTGCTCCCCCAGCGACATCCAAATTTATGATAGAATTTGGCTTTACTATTGCCCCGCGATTAGTGTTAGGAATAAAGCTTATCCTGCATGCACAAAATCATCACCATTTCTTTTCTTTCTTTCTTTTTTCGCAACATAATCTAATCTAAGGGGAAGAAGAGTCGACAGAATTTTTTTGTCGAAAAAAACCACAATTAAGTAGTAAAGTGGGAGGCAAGGTTCACCCCATCCAAATTTAAATGTCTGGGTGTTACCAAGAGCCTAGGCTGTTGGCACAAAATCATCACAGTCTCCTTGTCAAGAATATAACACTACTAGACTAGATCAGAACGTGCTCATATAAAATAAACATGAAATTTTTACGGCATGTTATAAAACTAAGCTGGCATTTTCTCTTTAACAGCTAAGTTGCATATTGTAAAAGGTCTATACAATGATGCCAAATTACGAGGATTCATAAGAACCAAAAAATAAGGACACACCCACATGAGATGAGATTTTTTTTTTAAGCAAAGCAGGCCGAATTTTGTTAGATTAGATACGTCTGCGGAAATAGCGAAGTACCACATGGCCCCACGTGAACTAGAAACCATGGCATGTGGTGGACCAGCTCAACTGTCACATTTGGTCCATTCCATCAAAATGAACCACACAACCCCCAAAGAAAAAGGAGGGAAAAAAAAAACATTAATGCTAACACAAGCCAAAGTAAGTACGATTTAGGGTTGCTGAGTACTGGGACTCTAAATTAATCATTCCCCATCATCATACAAATCTACTATATAGGTCAATGTGCTAAGGCTACTGTTATAACTCTCTACTGTTATAGCCTGAAGAGGACTAAGGGAAAACCAGTGAAAACTGAACCACCACCGATTCAAACAGATACATGAAACCACTTAAAGTGACAGGCCACATATAACAACAAATAGTGAAAGACAAGATTTGAACACTTGACCTCCCATCCCACCAAAGTCCTACTGTTCATAATTCTCTACTTACTTTGGAGTAAATGTTGTGCTAAATAGGAATAGATTATTATGATTTTTCCATTAAGTTTTCCAAATACAAGTTCAAAATGTATCTTCCCGTGGACAGTACATCGAGCCTCTTCTCACTAGGCTCATACTTCCCCTTTCGGAGTTGGTATCGATGAGTTACAGCTGATACCGTATAAGCCCGGCCTTCAATTGTCACGCTCTCCCCGCACTGCACATTCTGCCAAAAAAACAATAAACAACAACCACCACCAATTACAGAAGAACGCTAAAGTGCAAAGACCGGTTCCTTTCGTTAGCGTAACATCTAACATGAACATGCCATTGAATCGGTGAGGTTGTTTACTCAAATAATTCCTGTCATCCTGTGTGGAATCAATTAGTACTACTCGCACCAAAAACTAGCAAGAGGAAAAGAATGCAACAAGGAAATGCAGCGGCGCCGGAATGTCTCCGTCTTTTAGATCTTGTTAGCGCTAAACATGCTAGCTAGTTTAAAATTCACCAAGACAACTCAAGACGCCCAGTTGGCTTAACAAACCATCTCTACTTGCTTTCCAGTCAGGAAGACGCGTGCATAATCACTTTATACATGGCAGGAATTACCAAATATTAGGAGCTTTATGATTTCCAGGAATACTCGAGTCTATGGTACATCCCGTGAATCATGCATATTGACCACCATCTCACAGGATCAGCAATCAATTTTGGTTGTCGTCTCACCGGTGATGTTTGAAAATAACAGTCCTTTTAAAATTTACTTCAAACGGAAGAATTGCATCCTTAGCTCAGACATTAGGAAAAATAAAACCTGGCAAATAGTACACAATACACTCTCTACTGAAAGGATCTACAGGGTCCGTCAACAAGTTTAAGGGAAAAAGAATCAAAAGAAGATAATAGAAACTTTTCTGCGGTTTTGACTCCACAATGTTTCTCTGTTGTTGCACCAGAAAAGGTTTCAACAGAAAAATATAGTAACAACTTGAAACAGTAAACATGCAATAATATGTCCTTGCTCGTTCTAGCAATTGGAGATAAAATTTCCTTAACATGAATTATAAAGATAAGGGGAAAAAAATGAAGAAAAAAGATGGTGAAGGCGGGCATTAAGGTGATACTCAAAATTAATTAGTGAGGTTGTCAAATGCAAGTGGTGGGTTTTGCTTATACTCTATTACCTTAAGAAAGATAGCGATCCTGAAGAAAACTCGAGTAGGGCTTGTACAAAATACCCGCAGTTGATGAAATCACCTTTACCAATAATGTTCACATAATTGTGCGGGAAATTATGAATTATTATGAGATATATGCATCAACAAAACTAAAATGAGCATCTCGATTCTCTTCAAGATGCCGGGAAGCAAGTTAACAAAGGAGCTATTTAATCAGTGCAAGCCTACCTGTTAGTCGTAACTCGTAACTAATAGAGAGGAGAAAAAGTGAAAATCCAGCTTACACAGGGAAAGCAGCGGATGCCGAGGTTCTTGGGCGGCGGAGTAATTTCGATGACTTTGTAAGGGTAGTGCTGGTTTTGACCTCTGTCTCTCTCTTTCTTTCTGCAACTAACTTTGAACTTTCCGGACATCTCAATCTGCGGTGACCATTTTAATTTGCGACAAATTTTTCTCAAAATTGAAACAAAAAAAGCAAATTCCTATAGGAATGAATAAAGCTTGTAACCTTCCGAAATGCAGTGACGGTAGACACCACCGTTGCCATCTTTATTTATCCTTCTCCGCTACTGCTGATCTTTTTTCTGTTTTGCTATTTCGGCGTGTATGAGAAGAAAATTTGATGCTCTGCGCGAGGGGGAAGTTGGCTTCTGGATCTTTTGTTTCCCGGACCTTCGCCAAACGCTGGCAAGTTTAGCAACCCGTAGTACATTTGTCCAGACTCTTTAATCCACGTGGAAGTGAATAGTCCTGACTTCTTCTCAACAATGGCTGATATATGATAACTTCGTGTGGCTCTGATCACTTTCGTTGTCCTTGCTATAAATATCTCTTTCTAACTCTCACTTCGATTTTAACTGAATGGTAAGGTGTCCTAAGACGCAGCTCGACTCATTCCCTTTCCACTCATAAAACGATATACACTTTCAACATATTGTTCAGAGAAAACAAAGGCCCAACACACACTGCACCAAACCATAGCTGAAACATAGGGGAATATCCATGTTAGAGCGGAAATCAAAATTCTCCAGGAGCATGCCTTCGAGGGGGAAGTTTCAAATGGTACACACTCTTGAGGCTCCAGATGAAAGCCACTAACATCTAAATAATGCGTAATTGATGACATGATCTGATATATTACACATGGGGAAAAGTTTGCAAAAAGGAAACAGCTCCAAGCTACAAGGTGTTCTGGGGATTGACCCTTCTCCTAAAATCTTGCCTGTAGTAAGGAGTTTCATCTATTGTTCTCCTAACGTACTCGATGAAAGGCTGAGGCGTCCGAGGAGATTGTTCATCCCGAAGAAGAGGACTACTGCGAATAGGAGTGGCAGGTGCAGCTGCTGCCACACGAGCACCTCCAACACGAGCAAAACCTGATTCTACGCCACCTGGTTTGCGTATGCAGTACAGCAAAGTTCCAAAGATTACCAAAAATAGTAAAAACACCGTGACCACAACCATGATGGCACCGAAGTTTCTTACTGCACCATTGGTTCTCTCAGCTTCGTAGCTGACGTCCACCTCTTTCCTCTGACCTGTTGCTTGGAGGGTAATGATTAGTTTATCTTTAAAACTCTCATCTTTGAGACTTTTGACCTCGTAGAGAGCATGCCCTCCTTTTCTGGAATCATCCCCAGAGATGAGTCTGACAGACAGCCTATCTCGATCATGCCAGTTGATGATAACATCTGTATTACCCACAATGGTTATGAAACTTCTGTTATAGCCTGAAGTCAGATTTAGCTTTAGAGAATTTTCATCCATTTCCAACACAGAAAATCCTCCCACAAAGAATACAGATGCAGATCCTGATATGCTCTCGTCTTCCAGCAATGAAGCATTAATGGAAATGGATAAACCTCGTCTCATGTCCGCAGAACTGGGAGCAGTGCGTACCAATTGTTCCGGAAAGTAAGGAAAGAAGATGCAGTACAACTTATTAGTGACAGGATCAGTCCAAGTCCTTGCGAATCCAACAAACTGTGGATCCACCACACAATCAACTAATGTCTTGCCATTTCCAATAGTTTCATACTTGCGGTTATAAGCATCATTTAGTTTAATGAGAAAGAAATATCCTTTAACTGGAAAAGGAGATGCATTAGTGAGCATCAACGTGGGAGCATCAACAGTAACCTCTCCCCCTTTTAGAACGGTAACCACTGTATGCAGTTTCAAATCTGAATTTTCATAATGAACTTGAGTAGAACCTTCGTTTCTGGCTTTGGCTTTTCCAGATAACTTGTCAATGTCCAGAATGCTTTCATTGGCACTAAACCAGTAGCCAAATGCTTGATCAGTCAGGCCATTTACACTGAAGTTAAGATGGCTTCCTAAGGGAAGGACTGGATTTAGAGGATACATATGAGCACCCACAAAAATCATCACATAGTCCGACTTCTGTGGGTTATTGATGAATGCTACCCGGACAAGAGCTTTACCAGGGCTTTTTGCGCTGAGGTGGACTTTCCCCTGACCATCAGAGGAGTCTTCAATGGTGACAACATCAGGATAATTAGTTTCAGCTTCAAAGACAGCAACATTATAAGCTTCATGAAAAGGGTTACCTAGAACATCATAGTATCTGATTGGCAGATCAAGTTCAGCACCTACAGCAAGTCTAAGAACCAGAACTTCCTGCGTTACAATTTTCACTTGAGCCACCTCTGCAACTCTTACACAAGAAGCAATCTCAGTTCTTCCGGTTGACCTATCATTTGCCTGAATACATGCAAGACTTTCAGCTTCTTTTGTCTTAATTTTACCCCCATCAATGAACATGTCTTCATCTTCGACCTCTGCTGTCTCTCCTCCACATTTTCCCAGTAAAGAGTAAATGATTGTGCTTTTACAACACAATGCCCCTTTGCCACAAGGATTTGAAGATAAAGGCAATAGATCTGATGACGTATAATGAGAAGGGAGGAGCCAGGTTATTGGTGATCCCAAAGCAAGGGGAAGATCAGGTACTACCCAAAGAGATATATTTGCACTGTATGACCTAGATTCTGAAAATGAACCAGAAGACGTAAAACTGCAAGAGAATGTGACAGCAACTCCTGTCTTGCCAGGAGATAGTCCTTCCAGCACTTGAAGAAAACCAAGGTCTTCCTTGTCCAAGTACTCGGTATATCTAGATTTATTTGCATCAGGAAAGGGAATACCATCTTTTACACCTTGCATGCGATCTGGCACTCTGAAAGTCAAAATATCTTTATCTTCAATATTCCACTTGTAATTATTGCAAAGCTCATAAAAGGAAAATAAATTCCCCTCGGACAGAGAAGGAAATATTTGCATCTTCTGGCCAACAGCAAGTTGCTCACTTTGAACATTCAAAATGGCTGCAGAAGGAACACCAACTCTAACTTTTCCATATGCCTGACAAATCGAGATATCTCCCTTTTCATAAAACGTGGCAACTAAGGTAGTATTTCCGGGTGAAATTGCTGAAATTCGTCCCAAGGACTTCTGAAATCTGGCTGTTTCATCATCCATACTAGCATACTTGACAAAGGCACCAAATCTTGGGCCTCCTCTTACCTTGAGGACATAAGAAGCGCCAGGTACAAGGAAAATTTCACTAGGATGTATCCTAGGAGGAGCATAGACTTCAACTCTAATTGATTGACTTAATACTTCATGTCCAGAATGCTGTCTAGCACTAAGATATAGGGTTGTGACCCCACAGTGTGTGCCCTGTATAGTGAAATTGGGTGCTCTAACAGATCTGTGAGTTGGACTTTGAAGTTCACCATCATCCACAAGCTCAAAAATATGATGCTCAAAGTGAACATGAATATCCATATACAAGTACTGAGAACTGTCAAAAGTATGCCCTGCATCAGTTCCAGCCAAGAAGCTTATAGATAGCAAATTTCCTTCCATAAGGCTTATCTCTTCCCCTGATGTGATCTTAATCCAGTCTATGTCAGCAACTTGGACCACAGAAGAAGCAGCAAGTGGAGGAGCAAGCCCAATATCATAAACTGTCACCAGAGCAGTTCCCAACCTTTTGGGGGCCAGCATCAGTTGCAAACACCGCAAATCCACTGGTAATTGAATAACTTCCAGAATATGACTATTATTAACCAAAGTCTCCAGAAAACAGCTCCCACCAGCAATTGAGAGATTCAGCCGGGCATCGTGACTAAAAAACAACAAACTGAAGACTGGATTCACTCTTAGAGAAGAAACAATCTGCAAACGTGCAGCATCTGTGAGAGCATCTTCTGGACTATCAAAAGGAGTAATAGAGTTTTGATTTAAAGAATCAATGAACCCTAAAACAGTTGCACGCACAGTACACAATCCTGATGAGTTTTGCAAGACCAAAAACCTCTCCCAAATGGACTTGGTTATTGCTAAATTGTATGCATCATCCCAGAAAGCCAGCCCATCGCAGTTAATAAGCTCCCAATTCAACTGGAGAGAAGACGAGTTTCCAAAAGCTTTCCCAGTATCACTGATACTCACGGCTGATAGTCGAACTGTCCGTCCATTTGCAACAGTAATCGGGGTGGCCCGAATTCTTCCATGAATGCGGTCTGCCTTAGTTGCAGACTCAATGACTTCAGGTAAATTTACAGCTTCATCAGCAATTAGTACAATAGAAGATGGGAAGGAACACACAAGCTGCAACTGTGCTTCAGATACAGCAGGCAGGGGATGGTTGTCACCAATTAAATTTCCACGCCTGAAAACAAGCTTGAAGGATCCCAACTTTTCACACTTAATTCTGTACTGGCTAACATGGTCAGCATGTACTTGGTGAACTAGGCCTCCATCTTTAAGATAAGAATTCTTGTCATCTAAAGTTTCCACAGTTTCAATAAATTCAACCCCTTGATCCCACCTCTCTGGTCCTTCATGAAGCTTTAAATCAAAGTGTGTTCCAGGGGCAAGAAATAGTGAATCCAAATGGTTATGGGCTTCAGCTTCAGCCAAGTTGAACCAGTAACCACCAAACTGGTTTCCATCACTTGCCTGATGTACCAGGAGTGATTTATATGCTGCAATATGCAACGAGGCCTTTAAAGCAATAAATCCACTGACAGAATGATCAAGCTGTTGATGCTCTTTAGTTAGTGTTGCATGTAGCGTTGTCCGACCAGAACTAGAAGCATATACGTCAGCCCATGCACAAGGGGGCCCAACTGTCGAAGTCTGGAGCTCAAGCATTTCGTGCTTGCCAAAAGTAAGTGACTCATCAGTTGCATTGATAATTGTGAAAGACTCACTCTCGGTTTTCCACTTAATGGAGGAGCTAAAAGCATCACATCTAGCAAAGTAGGCTCCATCTGGCATTTTCAACGTGACAGAAGCCTGAAGATGCGATCCAACGACAACTTCCACAGGAAAATTCTGCCGCATAACCATTGAAGAAGGAATTAAAACTTCAATAACCATCTCATCATAATTGAATGAGTCATAAATGGACACCGCTCTGATGGTAGCTTTACCGGGATTTCTTGACTGAACTATGCCAGATGCAGATACAGACACGATAGCCATGTCTGAGGAAAACCACTTATAGTCACTGGATGCCATTGCACAACCTCCATTCACCTTTAGCTCCAATTCTTGACTTATCCCAGGGGCCCATGGAAGGAGAATTCTGTGATGGTCAATGCTGCCTTGGCTCATGCTGAACTTCACTTGGTCGCATACCATGATTTCCTGCACAACTTTAATGACCTCCTTTCTCTCATCATTTCTGCTGCTATATCTCAAAACTGCCATCAGTTTGCCAAGACCATAAGAAATTGCATTGAGTATTCTGGTATTGCCTTTTACCATAACACTATCTGGCACAGGGAGAACATTCCAGAACTTGGACTGGTCACCATACAATTCTACATCATCACTTTCAGTTAGATAAATTTCTTCCCCAGCTGGACTCTGTGAAAAAACTTTCACATAAATCAAATACTGCCTGCCAGAGACAACATACCAGCGAGCCATAGATGGAATAGATCTCATTCCCTCGACAGGGCTACCAGAAGGGGAAAGTGGCAATATGTGCAACAGTAAAGCGTCCGGCAAGACAACATGGAGGGATGACGTTTGTGTATGACCAGCAACTCTAGTGTCTTCAACAATGACTGTTGTCACCCCCAAATCGAGTGCATGAGCTTCACCTGTCATTCTGTCTACCTGAGCCACTGAAGTGTTCAAAACAGACCACTGATGCCATGGAGATGGTAAAGATACCACTTGAGGAATATTGCCTCGAATAACATTGAGGCTATATTTAACAACAGCACCAATAAGAACATATAGAGGTGATGGAGGATCAAGAGCCATTGCTTCTGCTACAGTCAAGATAATCTTATCTTGTATGTGCTCAAATGATGGTTCAACAAGATGAACAGAAACAATTTCATGGCCAATTTCAATGCCTTTCACAACATACAAGTCAGAAAACACACCACCATCTTCAAGCTTAACTTGAATGTCCAGGTCACCACACAATCCTCCACAGTCACTTTGTGGAGATTCCTTGAGAGGAACATGAACAATGTGATGTGGCAAGTCATCAGTTTCAGGCATCAGTTGCCACATGAACTGTAACCCCACTAACGAGGAAAAGACATTTTCTGCAACGTAGACAGCAAATGAACAAAATTTTTAAACTATCTTATGAAAAGATTTACATACTTCTAAAAAATTTACTTGAAACAAAAAGGAAATAGTAAAAAAGAATTTCAAATTCCAGAGATTATCATTTTAACTCTTAAAAATTAAATGCATGACAAAATCTGCTGCCTGGCAAAAGTGTACATCAATTACGTCATTATCATAATCCAAAGGAAAAATACAACAGACTTTTGGCATAAATAAAGCAATTTATCATAAATTTTTCTTTTGTTTCTTTACTCCTTCATCATAGTAATTAAACACACAGGAACAGGAAAGTGAATGTTCCCTTTTGGGGGCTTAAGCAAAAAGTTATATTCATTTATAGTCTACAGTTAAAAAAGAGTAACTTATGTAAAGAAAAGAAGCATTATCTATTACAGGTTCTACTATACATGCATTAAGGATTACGAGTACAAACTAAAGCACCATAAGATATACATACAAAAAATAGCAAACTGATAGTTAAGTTTCAAGGTCAAGAATTTACAAACTTCTACAATGTATAGGCTATTAAGATCCTAATCATCTTCATCAATCAAGTTTAGAGACTAGGATGGTTTACTCTAGTTACAATCCATAACATATTAGCTTCTTACCTACAAACTAATCAGGCTACACAATAATCAATTAAGCTAAGGCAACAGAAGATCCAAAGGATTTTAGTGAATGCAAAGCCAAAAAAAGGAAAAATGTTCAATTTGCATGCTTTCTCTTGACTTCAGCACTTTATTGAGCTTCAATTACTTCTTCTTGTGCTCAAAAATGGTTGCTCAGTTCAGAAGATTGAAAGCACTAGGCTTACACTTTGCTTCAGCTTGTGCTTAAGTGAGCATTTCATGCGGTTTTTACTAATATTCTGCAGTGCCCTTACTGTTTCCTTGGTTTCATTTTAAATTGTCCTATATTGTCCACAATCAAAAGTCAAAAGACAATATGTGACCAAGTTCTACAAAATACCCTTTATCACTAAAGATGTAATACATATAGAAATGTCAAGAACACCAAGTTCAACAGTCAAAGTCGAAGATAATTTATCATCAAGCTCATAAACCGGAAAGACATAAAACATTATAAAATTGAAAGTTTTCTGAGCCTCTGAGGTTAACAATGGACTGTTTTGACATAAATCAAAGAGCAGATACACTAAATGCATGACTCTGAAACTATGTGCTTGATCAAATATAACACATAAAATGAGAAAATGGAGTAAACTTGTTTCCTTCTTTCATTTTTCCTGTTGTAACAGTAAAATACGATCCTTGTCATTCTCCCAAGATACACAATGCTCCTCATAACTTCTTCCCTCTGACTCTTTACATGGCATGATACGAAAATAACATCTTGCATACTGATTACAACATACCACAAGAAACAGCCTTTTCTACTAAGCCGATTGTTACTGTCAACAATCACATATGGTAAAGAAAGCAGTTCAGGGAAAAAATATACTGTTGTCATAAACTTATGATAAACAGAAGGAAACCTAAAACAGTAGTATTATGAGAAAGTGCTTAAAGCAATTAAGTTCATGATGGGTGTTTAACAATCACCTTCGCTATCAAATGCCCGGACTCGAAGCGTAGCAAGTCCATCAAGGTCAAGTTTGATGGAATTATGGAATATCTGGATTCTGGAGAAGATATCAATGTAAACCTTGCAACGAATCACCATGCCAGTATTGAGGTCAGTTGCATAAACAGCAGTTTCCTTTCGACCAGTATAAGGAGCAATTGATTTCAAGCGGGCACTTGTAGAGCAACGGTTGGTGGAATTGTACTCAGGCAAAACAGCTAAAATATCACGATGATCGCATGACCTGCCCAAAACAGATTCAAGAAGACTATCTCTCAAAAAGATAGGATAGAAAGGATAAAATAGCATAGGAAGAAAACCTTTTATAGAGAATTAAACAGTTTAATGGAAATTAGGCATTGGATAATCAAATAATAGTTTGCCATTTTAAGGAAGTATATGGAGTTTCATTTTCATCGTCAAATTAATACAAATTCCATCTCAATCTGCTGAAACTTGAACATGCTTCTAGCAAATACTCATTCTCGGAAGTTAATGCTTCATGCTACTTCTTTGGCAACTAATGCCAATGTGTGTAGTAACAACTGAATTTCACAGAAAGCTTTAAACGACCAACAATATCCATCTCCCACAAAGAACTCGTTCATAATCAAGAAAAATGCAACAAAAATTACGGGTAAAACATGTAGGGAATCGATAATGTCGTCTTACAATAAATAACATGGAAAGTAACACCCAGAACTGCAAATCAACAAACATTCAGCTAGCCGGAAAATCCAAAACCTACAATAATCCTATATTAAAATCGGCAAAACTCATCATTTCCCCAAATTACTGTAATTTTTCATCGAAGAAGTTACCAGCAAAGCTTGTAGGAAGTAGACTAAAGTTCCCACTTATTTCACTAGACAATATGTACATGACAAGGCGAAGAAGAATAGGAAAAGTAGAAGGAGAGAGACGTTGAAAAAGTACCATTTGAAGCAGCCATCAGTTCCTTGAAGCCTGTACTCAACAGGATGAGTCATTTTGGGAGGCAACAGAATGTTGACGTCGGCTAGGTGAGGACCAGACGTCACCGACGATGAGGCCACCGCATCGGACACCAAAAGCGCCGGAAAAAGAATGCAGAACCAAAGCGTGGCTAAGCGTAGTAACATTTTGAATGGAAACGGAGGTATGAATTATCATCAGCTAAGAAGCGGCTCCCGCCTTCTGCCTTCCGGCTTCCGGAGGATAGCGCAGCTAAAACAGAGAGTCCGACCGGAGCGCCGGATAGCAAGACAGCGGGGTCTTAGTAGTAGACTAGAGGGCCTATCCAAATCAACCAGAAGTCTCCATTCCCACTAGGGTTTAAGTGAGGTTTTCACCTGAGCCCGGTACTCCGGGGACACGCGTAGTCAGTTGGTTGGACGGCAACTGGAGTGCTCGGGCAACCCCGCGAAAAGAAAGATTTATTTTGGCAAAAGGGCTCCAAAGGAATACTACAAAATTATGGCTTGGGAGCGAAAAGATTTAATTACCCCTTTAAGTACCCAAAAAGAAAAGTTTATTTTTCCTCTTTCAATATGTTTGATCCATTAAGCTGGTGGCCACCACCAAGCCCAAGCTGGTGGCCACCACAAAAAATGCCACTCTTGTGCCTCTGCTTCAAATCCAAACGGATGCACTCGCACCTGTCTGGTCCGGTGATGGTTCTGTCCCCATCGGTCCCCATAGGCTCAGTTGAGTCTCCCTCGTAGATAGAGTAGGAGTAGGAGTAGAGATGACAATCGAAAAAATATATATATATATGTTTGATCCATTGAAATATTACAATGATGTTTTACCTTCTTTTTTTCACCTACAAGGAAAATCGAGATATTCTTACTTCCAATTTTAAAATTTCCACGTTATTGATTGAAAAAATAAATAAATAAAAGATAAAGAATTACGCTAGCAAGAAATTTTATACGTAAACTATGTAAATGGCTTTTTATTGAGTTTCATCGATGCAAACACCTTTTTTTTTTTTTTGGGGTGTACCACTTTTCCATTGGTATTCTCATTGTTAACTGAATGGCCAACGAAACGAAAGCTTGAGAAAAAAAACATTTACCCATTGTAATATTTCCTTTTACCCCAAATAATTTATCCATAGCCCGGCGTCACTGGTGATGGGAAATAATCTGGTCAAGTTTTAGGCTCAAAATTACTATTAATGCTCCATTTGACAAGTGAGTTTTTTGGGTATTTGTCTAAAATTTTCCTGTAACTTACTGTAAAAGTTGTAGACAAAATATTTGAAGTGTGTAAATTTTTGACTATTTTAAAGTGTATAGTTTAAAAATTTTAAGAAATTTTTTGAAATTACTGTAATTAAAATTGTTAACAAACTTGTAATAAATAAATTTGACCAAAAACTTGCTTACCAAACAATATTTTATCCATTCATCATTGTTTCTAGTAAGTGCAGCATCACGGGTTTAAATGCGACTGTAGAAACTAGAAAACAACGCCTCTGATCCAAGAAGACGTGAAGGAAGAAATTGATATCAAGGTTTATAAAATCGGGATCCTACGTAGAATTGATTTTAGTTTTACAAAATCGGATCGTAGAATCGTAAGATCCCACCAAACGTTCCTAAATTTACTAAATTAATGAATTTGAAATTCATATATCATTTTGTACATCCTAAAATATATCAAATAAATAAGTTACTTATAAATATACAGCATTTTTTACTTACTGTCTGACAAGCATTTGAAATTCATTTATACCATTTTGTTTTCTTTTCACAATTATAGCCATTGCAAAGTAATATTATGAGAAAAGCCAAGCTAAATGTTGATTTGAGTTGAAAATTTAGAAGAAATTGGATTTTTCAAACTTGTTAACAAAAAGTTCAGAAGCATACGTCCACGGCAGCCCATCTTTCTGGTCTAAATAGGAAAATCTGAGCAATTAATGCACCTTTCTAGCTTAAGAAAAAAAATAAAGGCCAGGAAATCATAAGTTCAAGTGAGACCCAATACTTTTTGGCTGAAGGAATGTGCTTCCAAGGAATGAGTTTCTTGGGCACAAAGCCACCTTACAACCTTGTCTAAGAAGAAGAAAAAGTTATCTGCTAAAATAAAGTAAACACCCGAAGTTCTCAAAATATCAGAAACTTAATCTTGCATGAAATGCTTAGCTATGGCAATCAATAGTAAGCAAACAATAATGTATGTGAGCTGAGGCACTCTGTGTTTGGTAACTGCAAATTTCACTTGATGACATTTAGACAAATCAACGTTTTAAAGAGGTAGACAAATCAAAATCATGTTGTTGAAAGTGAAAAGATCCAATCGGACAATTGAAAAGATCCAAAAATAAAAACAAAAAAAAAAGAAGAAGAAAGAAAATGGTGTCAAATTAGGGCATTCAAAGTCAGAATAGTTAGTGCAAACCTGTGTAGAATCTGAATCAAATTCTTCCTGTTGTTCAAATGTTGGTACGTGATATTTGGTAGAAGCCGCAGCGATTTCGTCTTGTTGGTTGGAGCTACAGTGGTGGATAAGAAGTGAAAACTGAAAAGTGAATGTTGAAGTGAAGAATACAGAAACGAGTCAACAACAGAGAACTGAGTAGATGAGAAGAATAGGAGTTTTTTTGACTTTTTGAGGCAAAAATTGTTAAAAAATTGCAATTAAAGGCTGCAATTCTTTGATAAATTACAAAACTACTACAAATGTTTTCATTTACTTGCAAAATGGAGTCTCGTATTTCACAAATTTGCAAAAAATTGTAGGATCAAGGTAGGATCATACGATTCTAGACGATCCTACTACGATTCTACCGATCCTATGTAAATTAATACAATTTGCGATTCTGAATACGATCTGGATCGATTTTGGTTATCCAAATCGTACGATCATACGATCCGGATCGCGATTTTGACAATACTGGTTGATATTGGATCACCGCGTAGCAATACTGGTTGATACTGGTTGACAATACTGGTTGATCACCGCGTAGCATGTCCCACACACACCTCATCTCATTTATGTCATTGCTCTTGCCGCCTGGCAGCTCCATAAACTACATCATCATCACCACACAAGGAAACTTCTATCATCTTTTCTAGTGTTGTACTGATGAGATTAAATTTACCGTTAAATATAGAATACTAAAGATTATCAACTCTTAGATTATTTCAAAAGTATAAATTACTAAATGATGTAGCAAAATACAGGTAAATTATAATCATGAATATCGTACCCAAAAAAGGGATCGTAACATTTTCTAATCATTCATGCTACATACAGCAATCCGTGCATACGTGTATCTATGTCATAAAGCTCGTTTATACGAGTCTCTGAACACCACTTCGCAGTTTAAGCTATCGACCATGGAAAGCGACAAACTGAGTCAAAAAGCGTTCGTTAGCCAAGGCGAAAACAAGCTACTCAAGGAATCAAAACAAATTAGCTCCAGAACAACCACCACGATGGGAAGGACGCTGTAGAGGATCAGAAAGCCTTCCTCGCCGGACTCGGGGCACGGACGGTTGCAGATGCAACCGTCCCAGGCGATTTTCGTCATTATCAACTACGCGTAACTTTCTTTGTATATCGTGTAACTTTTTTTGCATATCGCGTAACTTTAGAGCAAATTTTTGTGGGACCCACACATAGCGTGGAAATCGAGTTACAACTTATAATCTCAGCCGCACAAAATTTTGAGGTCAAATCCTGGCCATTAACCGCTCAGGCCCCATTTCCTTCCTCGCCAACAGGTTCCACAATCCACTGACTTCAACACAGAAGCACTTGAGCAGCTGTGAAGCCCTTCGTTCGAAAAATTAGGCAGTCCCGAGCCTCACCCTCGGCCCTAGTGTCCGCGCAAAACGTTAAAAGTCAACCTCCGGTCTCCAACACGTTATTTACAGTTGTTATCGGGCACTACCGAAAAAAAGGAAAAAAGAAAAAAGGACACTGTCAAACGTTTTGTTTTGATGCTCGCAGATAGCCACATCATGTTTTTCTCAGTTTTTCTGATAATCGATGAAGGATAAATTAGAGGCATTTGCTTAGCCTTGACAGTGTTTCCTTCCCTTCATGTCAATGTTCTATTAATTTTACCATCTGGCACTTCCATTTGACGTAACACTTGGGGTGTAATTGCCCTCCTTGCATTGGTTTAAGCCCAGGCATTAGCTTGAATTCTCCACAAACGTGCATACAGTCCATCCTTCCTGAGGAGATCACTGTGCTTGCCATGCTGCGCCAAGTTCATGCATCCAAAAATCAGTGACTTTAGACCAGACAATGGAAGTTTCAGGATTTCTTTAAGTCATTCTAGGAAGCTAACTGCCACTTGGAATACTGATCTAAAAAGTGTAAATTGAGGCGGTATGCACATTGAGATTTGAGGCTCATAAACAGAGTTGGATGAAATGATGATGTTTAACTTTCAAATTTGCCTGCAGGAGAAATGAGTTGATGTTCCCCAGTTTTGCACAACAGAAAAGTTAAAACCCTTAAAACCATGGAAGATCTAAAACCAACGCCCACAAGTTGTTGCAGGCATCCAGCCTAAACGCAAATCTCTTGAAGTATGAAAATCAAATTAATTGGCTTTGCAGATGAAACTTTACCTCAACAATTTGCCCGCCATCGATTACCAGGATATTGTCTGCAGCTTCTAAGGTAGACATTCTGCAGATGTCCAGGTCAAGAATTGCAGATATAAAATCATAAAACACCAAATCAATTAAAAGCTCACCTTTGTGCAATGACAATGACAGTTCTTTTTGTTTTGATTTTGAAAGACTGGAGAAAGCACTGAGAAAGAGAATAATAGGTAAGAAGCAAGTCCAATAAAAATAGAATTGAAAGTATGTCACGATGACATGCTTTTAGAAATTTTAATGATGAGTCCCTATGAAACAGAAACAGCTAATAACCCTCATGTACATTTAAAAACTCCTGTAATGACCCCACTGGCATTCAATCACACATGTTAATTTTGTTAAGATGCTTTGCAATGGATATGATACAGCTAATAGACATTGTTAAACGTCAGATAAAGCTGAAAGCCTCGGGTATTTTTGACATTAAAAACACATCGGATTCTCCAAGTCTTTCAATCTAGAATGAGTCTCCACAAATGGCATTGATTTCATGAAAATTTATGGGGAAAGTTTATCAGGTGGAGCTTTAAAATTATAGTGAAGTAGCAGGATTTTCTTTCAGTGTAGCAGTCAGCATATTGCAAAGTACTGAGGCAGAAAATTATTATTTTTCACATCAATATAGTGTTATACAAATCTTCATCGCATGCTTCAAAGTATTTATCCTTGCTATGTGTTCATGGTGGAATCTGTAAGTGGTCTAGGGAGAAAACTGTACCTTGATGTAGTATTCACTTTCTGCATCCAAAGCGCTGGTAGCTTCATCAAGAACTAGAATTTCAGGGTCCCTAAGAATGGCCCTTGCAAGAGCAATACGCTGCTTTTGTCCTCTACTCAGAAGGTTATCATTTATAATTGTTCCATAACCATTCGGCAGGGAAGAGATGAAGTTGTGTGCATAAGCCTGCTTTGCAGCCCATTCTATATCTTCCTGTCTGATATTTCTATTGCAACCGTAACATATGTTTGACTTGATATCCATATTAAACAGATGGGGATCCTGCTCATACAGAGCTCTCAGATACCAATTCTCTGGCTATTTCAACCAAGCATGAGTACTATCAAATCTAACCTGTCCAACAAATCCAATTTTTCCTCTCAGCCACCTGATGTCGAGTTCTCTATGGGAAAAATGATCAATAAAAATCTGCAATGAAAAGAGAAACTATAAAGTAAGATAAATTTTATGAAAGAAAATAGTAGATGGTCAACCCAAACCAACTTCAGAAAATTACAAGCATTTCCAGGACAAAAAATGTTATTATAGCTCTCCAAGATGTTCACAAGAAGTATACAAGAGCTTAAACTTGCTTACAAATTCCATAGACATCATGCCAAATTAGCTAACTGATGGAAAACTTGCAAAATAGTGGAATGACAGAACCAATCCATACATTCTTATCTGACTCTCCACAAGATCTATTACAAAGTTAGCATAGATGCAGATACTTGTACCTGACCATCAGTTTGTTCATAGAGACGAAGCAAAAGATTTATCAATGTGCTTTTCCCACTACCACTGACACCAACCTTCAAAAGAAGTTGCCATTCATTATTTAAAATTTTTCGAAAATCAAGTTAAAGCAAATCAATTAGAATTCTTACGATTGCAGTTGTTTCATTTGCTCGTATAGAAAAGTTCATGTTTTCTAAAACAGGTACCTGAACCCAATAAAAGAATAAGTTGTGAGAGTTCTTATTTTATCAAAAGAATGGAAACAAATATTAGGAACTGTAGCAACAGCAATAGATTTTGATTGGGAAAAGAAGAAACAAATCAAGGTAACTTGAGTACAATCAACATAGTAAATAGATGCATGTACCACTACGAAGTTCATCACGGGATGGGGTCTAATATTGTAATTATGCTCCAGAAAATGTAACATGGTAGGTTTTTATCAGACATAGGTGGACAAAGAAATCTAAACTGATAAAATTGCAATTTAAAATATATGGAAGTACCATATTCTGTGACGGGTAGTGAAAGGATACATTGACAAAGTCAATATCACCCCTTAGCTTTGACAATTTCACTCCTGTATATGGCCAGATGCTTCATTAGAGAAAGATACGAAATTAAGTGACAGAAAGTAAGAGCCAACACTAATGTGAAGTGTTGCAAAGTAGAGATATAGAATTAAATATCAAAATCATTTGTTTATATAAATGAAAAATTTGCTTAGTTTTCCCATTTCTTTATTGATACTCTTCTTTTGTGTGCAAAGGTACTAAAGTAGGAACAGCAGAAACACAAGGAACCAAGAGAAACAGGGAAAAGCAATATCTCAAACGAGGTGCTATAAGCCTAAATCTATCGTACAAGAGAAGATCAAGCTACTGTAGATGACAACATCCCAATATGAAATAGCATAACTAGAGTTTCCAACAGAAAGGGATCAGAATTTATTAGCTTAACCAAGTTGGGAACATAATTAATTGCAAATAGATATCAGAAAGCTCAAAATGTATAGAACCATATTTCTTGCCTTTTGATAATAATTGATCATTTGACGAGAGATTCATCAACAGGAAAATTTTTTCACAAGCTCCAACAGATTGAAGTAATGACGACAGGTTGTCTTGCACTCTCCATGCCGCATAAATCAACCACTCACAGTAGAAAACATATTTAGTAAGCAGCTCAGCTGATACGTGACCAGTCAAAATAGACATGCCGCCTAAAAGAACTGCCAAAACCTATAAAATTTAGTTTGACAACAAATGGACATTAAAATTGATGCTGTCCACAATATTTTCTTGCAAGAAACACACACCATCTACAGTATGCTCTTTTAGATTCTCATCTATTCCTAGAGTTTTCAAAGCCTTGGGAAGAGATAAACCTGTGTAAAGCGATAAAGGGAATGAAAACTCATACTCCAGAATCCATTGGCAGCACTTTCTCGAATTCCCACAAGGGCTATGTTCTCGAGTTGCTGCACAAACCTAACAACAAACGAGCAGGAAAACGTTATTCACGACAATCATTAAACCAAATATATCAATATGCCCTCATTATCTTTTTGGCCAAACATTTGAAAAGATACAAATCAAAGCTAAAAACTTTCAAAGGCATTCTTGTAAAGATTGTTACCTTTCAACTTCCTGTCTTTCTGTTCCATATGCTCTGACAGCTCTGATCAGAGAAAGTGTTTCTGTTGCAACCTGGATTGTATGAAAAGGTGGCAATGAAAGAAGGAAAACTATTTGTAATTTAGCCAAATTAAATCAGGTAAATTAGATGGATGAAGAATACGGCAGCTCTTCTTCTCTTACTTCATTTGCAGAAGCTGTATAGTCTTGGCTAAGCTTCGCTGCTTTCTTTTGGTACCTGTCAAATTTAACAGAATTTGAGATATTGCAAAAACATATTAACCAGTACAAGAACCTAGACAAGTACATGCACCAGAATCTCATAAGCAACACAAAGATATAATACTTGCAAATTTTCAGAATGACCTAATTGGTTGAACACCAGCAAACTATTGATTAGCTCATTTAATACTCTTTACTAGAATTTTCCAAGCTGAATCAAGATCAAGAATGACAATATATTAGAGTTGATGAAAGTCCTTAAAATACGTGGGCTCACCTGCCATAAAAAAGAAAGATTACTGATAGCAGAGAGCATATCACCATCGTTGACAGCGCAAGAGGCCAAGACAAAGTCACCAAATAGATGAATGCTCCTGTTCCCTAGAAGTTACAATTCACATTACTAGCTGTACGAGATGAAAGATCAACTGATTACCAGGACAACTAAGCAAGATCACATACGAACCAGAATTGAAAAACCAACTTACCTGAAGCAAGTTGCGTACAATCAGATGTAGATTGCCTCCAAAAGTGTGGGATAATCTTTGACAGTCTGTTCCAAGCCTGCTGGTCAAATCACCGACAGCTTCGGTACGAAAAAAGGAAAAATCCTGTATGACAGGCAATTTTGATACATCATAAAAGTGGCAACTGACAGTATATCTCAAAATACCAGAAAATTAGTAGCATGCACATTATGTATTGAAACTAATGCAGAAGTCAAACCTGATCAAGAAGAATGCTGTACAGAGTTTTCCTCATACGTTTAACCTGCTTGATTGGGTCTTGTACCATCAGTTATGACTTTGACGAAAGAATGAGTACACATTTAAACAGGTTGTATGGAGGGCAGATGTTCAACCAGACCATATCATTACAAATGCTAGGTGGTCTTGAAGAGAGGGTCAGTTGATGACTATAAAGAGTAGATAAAAAGCAACTCTAGTAGTAAGAGTAAGACAATGAAGAAAACCACCAGGCTATCAGACCTATGCCTACACAATTAGCGCCGGTGAAATAACAACAGAAAAACATTGAATAAAACAAAAGAAATAGAAGCATTTTAAACATTAACACAGAAAAAAAATGAATTCCTTGACAAGGGTGTGGAAAAGCTTCCAATTGATACATTATGAACTTGCCATGAGGAAGAACAAATCCACGAGTAAACATTTTCCTCTCTTCCTTGTTCCTTTTTATTGGGTTATTCATGCTTCTCTTTTGAGTTGTTTTTGTAGGGAGGATAACATACGAATGAAACTCATCTTACATAAGCCATTCTAAGACTAAGGTTCCAAGCATGTACCTAAATCAAGAGAAGACTATAATTGACAGCATGTCAAGGGAATGAGTAGTTTAATTGTTTATGTGTGTTTGAGATAAAAACACAAGGAAAAGATTGAAATGTTCTTTGACATATATAAGTCCTTGACAACAGATGATCTTCTCCTCGATTGAGTATCTGATTTGTCAACGTGCCGCTGAAGGCAAATATGAATAATCTAAAATACTTGCACTGATTTGTTGCCTCCAAGTTAGGTTGTCATTGCAGATCTCACAAAATTCAAGAAGCATTTACTTTTTAAGGCAACCGGTTTCTTGTATTTAACTGATCAAGCTATACAAGGAACAACTCCGCCCAATAGATATAGGACATAAAATATTTTGAAAATTAAAAGAAAAAACACTCGTCAACAAACCACACTGTTAGTCTCTAGACTCACCAAGACAGTATTTGCAACGGCAAAGCAGCCACTTCGCAAGCCACTGTCCATAAAAATTCATGCACCTGTCACTAATTTTAAATAGTACCCTTCATGGCTTATAACTAGTTAATGGTCTCTGAGACACATGGAATATGACGCCTTAAAAGCAACAATTTGAAATATGAGCATTCAAAGTCGAAGAAGGCCAATAGACCTGCAAATCCCAGAAGTGAAACAAAGGAAAACTAGTAACTTTGAGTTCCCCAGGAACACGTCCCGGTTACCACTGTGTGCAGCGAAGATTGATGCAGCCAATATACTTGGTATTGAGATCTCCGCTACCTGAACAATAAAAATGCCGCATTATACAGTAATGAGCGTAGATAGCTAACAACCACGGAATTAAAGGGGCAACCTTCTCTCTCTCTCTCTCAATATTAAAAGTTGATTTAAAACACTCTGGCCGAAATGGTAGAAATAGAGCTAGTTTGACGAGTGAAAATGAACCAACCGCAGCTATGGCAAGGGCGGCAAAGGCTGTGCATAGGACCCATCTCTGATCAGCCACCAGCGTCCACATCCTAGCAAGGGCATAGGGAAGACTCACTGGATTGGCTGAAGTAGGGGAGCCATCTTGTTTTCCCTCTGCATTATATAAATTCCACCAACTCCCACCTGGAATAAAAGGCCTAACAATATTCACCCATTCCTTTAATTTGTCAAAATTAGAGTCCCCTATTTGAAGTCCATCATCATCGTCATCTTGATATGCTTCCGGAGAAACACCACCGCCTTTTACGGATGAAGACTCTGAAAAGTGGGAGTATTTTCGAGATTGAACATTTGGGACTGAGATTGAATATGGAAATCTCAACTTACTATTGAAGGCTAGGTTCAAGTGTAATTTACGAATAGTGATATTTGTACTACGGAGTTTTCCAAATTCAGGGCTAGAATGAGTGCGGGGACTGGTCAAACAAATTGCCATGCTCCTATCATCCTAATCAAACTCAAAAGTGATTGTATTCTTCAGTTGGCGGCAAAACAAGCATCTTCACAAATAGAAACCCCCCATAATTCCCATTGCCATAAAGGAACCACTGCTTCTAGCACTTGCCGTTCTATATCCGAATGAACATTTGCAACATCACATTCAGCAGCGCGACATGGAAAGGCAGCTTCATTACCTTACCGTCCCTCAGCTCGTGTATCTGGCCTGGCAAGTGTACTCGAGTATCGGCCAAGTTTAGCGATCCGGTAGGAAATAATATGGGATAATTTCAGAGAATCTCCCCTGAGGTTTATAACAATTTCATTGATCTCTCTAAAGTTTACAAAATTACATTTTTCTCCCCCTAATTTGATAGTTTTAATGATCAAACCTTAAAATAACATTGACTTAGTCAAATTTTTAAATGAATACCCTAAAATATTCTTGTGTAATGAGTTTTAATATATTTTCTTATACAATTGTAAGATTATCTAGAACAAATACAAGAAAAATGCTAAATTTTTCTTGTCTATATCTAATATTTGAGAAATGACTATAATAATAATTTTATGA
Organism: Coffea arabica; assembly: GCF_036785885.1. Classification (NCBI taxonomy): domain Eukaryota; kingdom Viridiplantae; phylum Streptophyta; class Magnoliopsida; order Gentianales; family Rubiaceae; genus Coffea; species Coffea arabica. The sequence goes on from NC_092319.1 coordinate 348,759, forward strand.
TTATAATAGGATTTCTTTTTAGTATTTTATTATGAATTTATATCTATATAATAGAGAAGAAAGTGGGATTACCATATGTTGGTAGTAAATTTGGGTCATTTCTTTTCATTTATTGTTGATCTTGATACCAACGAAAAATGGAAAACATATCACCTAAAATATTGGATCACGTATAAAGTTAATTCATCAAAAAAATTACTAACTCGACATTTGGTTACAATATAAGCTATAGACAATAATGATAGTTCTTTAGTCTTGTTGGGAAAAAATGAATAAGAAGGAAGATGAATGAAAAAAAAATACTTGTAAAACTCATTCTTAATATGAGCATACCAAACAAGAAAATTTCATTTAAATGTTTAAGGATTGTATTGTCATTTTAAATGACAACAAAAGGTATGCATAGTTTTTAAATTATCAAAAGAGCTAAGTGAAATTATAAAAAATCTCAAAAGAGGATTCTAAAATTATCCCAAATAGTATGCATGAACCCAAGTCGGGCAATATGGAATGATCTGGAATCAAGCTCTTAACACGTAATTATAATTAGTAGGTTTTAAGGGATGTCCAATGCAATCATTAAAAAATGCATTTGTAAAAACTATTTTGATAATAAAAATTATGGAAGGTACAATTAATCTATAAGAAGTCTACGATAACAAAATAACTTGTTTTATTGTTAATTGGAGAAATGTAAGTGGTTTACAATTGTGAAATAAGTGATTAAAAAACAAATAATCTTTGCAGAAATAATGTTGTTAGATTTCGGAATTTCTTTTTGACCTATTTAAGACCATTATATCTTTATAATTAAATAATAGTTTGAAACTGCAGTGATTTATTAAAAAGTACTTCACTTAAGAAAGATTTTAATACAAGTGCTCATTAAGTAATTAAGTATGTTGTTTAGATGCATGTTCAATGAGTTAGATAATATATAATTTAAAAATTTTAAATGTATTTATCTCTTTATTGAGTTCATAATATTAAATAAAATAATTAAATTTCATATTTTATTTTTTAAAACTCAAAAAGACCAATTTGAACTCTTACTAAAAGTGCTACTTTTAAATTTATGGGATGATTTTTACCAAACATCTCAAAATTACTTTTATCATATGCTTTTCTTTTTTTTGGGCAAAAGCACTGAACTTCTAGACGGGATGTAAAAATATTTTTAAAATTAGAAAAAAAAGTGATCATTGCCTCTGGTTAAAATAATGGAGCATTACTAGAAAGTATCATAAAATATTGCAACTAACAAGATGTAATTACTAACGGTGTGACAGCAGCTTTGAAGATCCTCTTCAATTTTACCTCTTAAGTCTTACCCCATTCTACCTCATATTACCTTATTACTTTTGCTAGTCAACAGCAATACACAGTGTTATAATAATTGTCATGACCTCCACTATGATGCATTCAAGTAACTTAATAAAGTTAAAGTTTTAATTGTATCAATTTTGAAAATACGTGTTCAGAGTTTGAATCGGTCGCAAGAAAAGGTGCATGAAGTCACACTATTTGATCTCGGTAACACGAAAAGTCTACTTAACTTTTCTAGAATTCAACCAAATATTTGTTACTCTTTACTACTTTCTAAGAATAGGAGTATGAACGAAATTTTGAAGGTAACCACAACAAGTGTAATTTCTGAAACCGCGGGGAGGTCCTTGTAAAAATAATAGCACATCTCAGGGGTGGTAAGCGTAATATCGCAAGCGCTGCTTTTTACGACGTCGTTATGGATCTCGTTCCCCTAAAGATGCTAGCAGCACAGCTGTAAGTGCAGATCGAAGTCGAAAAAGAGTGAACTGTGCAGTTGCCGGCGGGTGGCAACCGCTCCGCTCCCAACCTAAAAGACGCCATGGCAGAGAAAGAGCCCGTGAAGTCGAAGCCAAGACCAATCATACGATTAGGCCTCTTCCTCATGTCTCATAGTCTCCTTGTTAGGTATATACGCTATTTTATTTTATTTTATTTTTATAATTTATATTGTAAATGTCTGCGCGCCATTTATATGTGCATTCAAGCTTTACGGAATGCGGATTTCATGTTTTTTTAACGGAGTTTGGATTTGCAAAGCTGATAAATGTTGTACTTTGGTATGGAATTGCAGTGTAGTGTGCTGTACGGCTGGCATTTTGGCGCTCCTGCTCTTGCCTGTTCTCGCCAAGAACACCTACATTTCCGAAAACGCTCTCATGCCTGGTTAGTTTAACTTAAAAACTTCCTTTTCTGGTGCTTGCTATTGTTGTCATGATGCGTGTACATGTATGTGATTTTCTTGTTTCCTAAAAACGAACATTTTCATCTATTTATTAAAAAAAATACACTTTTTTTTTTTTAGTTGTTTCGGATGATGTGCTTGTTTGAGACCAGACTACGTCTTGAAGCCTAAATTTCACTTAACTGCGATTTGGCGCCACTGGAAATGCTGCAGACTATCTCAGACCGTAGGAACTTCAATTTGAACATTGTTGTTGAAGATAAATACCAGTGGTTTATATGCCCTGCTCAGCTGAGCTATAAAGTTTAATATATGTCTGTTGTCTGATGTGTATGCTTTGAGGCGAAAAGCTCCTGGAGTGTTCTGAGTTGTAACTAATGTGAATTTTTACTATGTGCGGTTCAACAATATCAATAATCAGTTGAGTCTGTGTTTACAGTTCCATGACCTTGACTAAAATTTTGATTATAACTTTTCTATTATCTGATTTTAACAACATAGTCATGTTCATGTAGGGTTTGTGGACTTCATTAGTCAATCATTAACATCCTATGTTGCTTGCCAAAATAATGCTGTTCTTGATTTTTACTTGTGGCATCTTGACCTGTTAATCTTCAGGTTCTGCCAGCCCAATGCTCTCCAGTGATGATGTTTCGGAGGCAAGCAGATTTGTGGACAAGATTTTGAGCTTAGATTCAAGTTCTGCAAGCTTAGGCATGTGAGTAACTTTCCACAATTTTTTGTTGTTTCTGTGCTGATATTCTACTCAAATGCTCTCTTCAATTATTATTGAAAATGTTATAATTACAGAATGGGTAAATAACCAACAACATGTCTATCTTTGTTGACTTTTTCCTCATAAATCTGGTGGACATCATGTGACACTAGCTACTAAGCAGTATTTTTCTCGATATGGCTTTTTTGTGCTTCAGTGGTGGTGTGAGACATGGAATGCAGTAATAGGATTTTCGACATCATGGTTTTGCAATAAAGCATTCATCTGTTTCAGAATTATATCACCATACTATCTTCTTTTTCTTTTCTAAGTTGCACTTTTTGTACATTTTCTCTGCCTTTTCATGTTTGGATGTAGAGAAATTCCGAGATTGATAAAGCAGCATATTACAGCATTGGGTGGCGAAGTTAATTATCATGAATTTAGATCCCAATTGAATACATTCCGTCCACTGCAGTTTTTTGCCAGTCCTGATCCTGGAATCATCCAAGAGAATTATAGTTGTATGTCATATGGTCTTAATACTGTTGGAATTATTAGAGCTCCACGTGGAGATGGGAAGGAAGCTATAGTAATAGTGACACCTTACAATTCTAGGAAAGTCACTGCCGGCGAGGCTTTATCACTAGGCATTGGATACTCTGTCTTCTCTTTGCTAACCCGAGTTACTTGGCTTGCAAAGGATATTATATGGCTGGCTTCAGATTCACAATATGGGGAATATGCTGGAGTAGCTGCTTGGCTCAGAGAGTACCATACACCATTCTTTGGTGGCTTGGGAAAGCTACATTCTGAAATATGTTGTGAACCAAGTGGTTTTTCTGAGTTCGAAACAGATGCAATTTTAGAAACAGGAATTTCTGATACTTTTCGACATGCTGGCACAATGGCTGCTGCTCTTGTTATTAAAGTAGCAGATAGTAGCTCAGAGTTTGAGAAGGATGCCCTTAGCATTTATGCTGAAGCGTCCAATGGTCAGATGCCAAATCTGGATTTGGTCAATATCGTGAACTATCTAGCAGTACATGGGCAGAATTTAAGGGTGAAGGTGGAGAAAATACAGTCATTTCTTCACTCTTGGTGGCTAAGGGGTCTGGGTGGACTATTTGAGTCTCTGGGAAAACTTGCTAGAAGTCTGAACCCTCAATGGAGCTTTGGTATATCAATTGCTGAATATGTTGAAGGTTCTGCTACACTTGCCAGCTCCCTGTATAATCAGGTACTGAAACCTACTTTCTCTCTAATTTATTTACTGAACTAATCAAGTATGAAAGACTTTTGCTAAAGATTTGGGAACTATGTCTTTTTTCAGGCATTGGGTGTTCCAACAGGTCCACATGGGGCTTTTCGTGACTATCAAGTAGATGCAATAACTATGGAGTTCTCACGCCAGCTTTCACCAGGTTATAGAAACCGACGAACTGAGTTCCTTATGCGAGGAGGCAGGTTGGCTTTAGTTTGATTTAACAAGTTGAAATTTTCCGATTCCTATGGATTATCTTAAACAGATAGCAAGTAAATAACCTGCAGTTTCAGGAATTGTCTGCAAACACCTATATGGTTGGAAATATGTTTCTGAATAAGTAGTTTGGCTTCCGTCCGGTGTATGCATGTGTGCATTTTTTTTTAACATGAGGTCACCATGACTTCTTGTTGTTTTAGTCTTTTTAGATTGGCCACTAAAACTTCTATATTTTCATCCACTAGACATTTACATGTTCTTTCAAGGAGAATTTAATATCGTGAACTATTCAATTTTATCGTGAACTAAAACTTGTTCTCTCAAGTTTTCTATGGATTCCTATTCAATTTAGATGGTCTTTTCTCCTTTGAACCAAAACTTTATCACTTTTGTGCAGGTTGGTAGAAGGAGTTGTACGATCTGTAAATAACCTGCTTGAGAAGTTTCACCAGTCCTTCTTTCTATATCTCTTAACGTCTCCGAATAGATTCGTTTCTGTTGGAGTTTACATGATTGCTTTTGCATTGCTCGTTGCTCCCCTTCCCATGGTTGCAGCTTCACTCTTTTCTGATGCCAGTAAATTGGGTTCTATGAATGAGCAATCCACTTCAGGCCCCTTTAGTAAACCTGCTCTCAAGTTTAGGTCGTGGAAATGGCTTCATGCAGCAAGAACTGTGTTGATCGTTCAGTTTTGGGGTGCCTTTATGACTTTACTTCCTTACTTTTACTGCCACATACCTAATTCCTCCCCGATGACCAGACTTTTGATCTGGATTGTGCTTTTGATTATCAGCCTTTTGCTCTTATGGTTGAATTTAGGTTCAATATTTTCACATGGTAACAATACTCAATCTCAGAGGACACAATGGGCTTATTTAAAATCGGTGACAATTGCAGCTGCCTTTACAGGGCTTTGTCTAATGTCAGTGATCAACTTTGCAACAGCGGAAATTGGAGCCCTACTGCTGGTTCCCATGTGTTTGATGACAGTACCAATGAAGCTTAAAGGTTGGACCTTGAGAACCTCTATGCAAGTTGCTTGTAATCTAGTTTTGACCTTTCTTGGGTTTCCACCAGTTGCATTTGTAGTCTTAAAAGGTGCACTAAAGGGTTTTGACAGCATAAGCATCGGTGAATTTTGGACATGGATGGAGGCACTTTGGGAATGGAACAGTGCTACATACGTGTACATTTGTATGGTTCACCTTCCGTGTTGGGTTTTGTGTATCCTCACTTTGTTACATCCTTGTTGAAAGAATCCAAGTCATGTGTTGTGCATTGTATGACATGCAGAACTAAATAGTTGGCTGCCTTCGTTTAGATCTCCTGTTCATCTTTTGTGTTTCGGGTATATTTTTCATGGCTCATACTGATTCAAAATTGGTGAACTAACTTGGCCAAAGTATTAACTGCTTATGGAAGGAGGCACCATTTCTGTCCTCAGGAGATGGAATCCAGTACAGTTGATCAGCGGCAGTGGCATCGATTGCTTCTTGAACATGCTAAATTATGGGGTTACCCGGCTTGTAAGCCCGAAAATGTGGCTGCTCAGAGATGCTGTGAATCTGAGTCCTAATTGGAATCCAGCAGAGACGTAAAAGGGATTGGCCTTGAAATTCACTACTGGAGAGAAGATCGGCCTTAATTAAAATTTTCAGAATAAATCTTTGGGCACGGCACTTTTTTTTTTTTTTCTTTATTTGCTGGAACTGTAAATTGTAGTATCACGATCAACAACATTGTGAAAATTTTTTTTTTTTTTTTTTGGAATTCTTGATACCTCATTAGTCATTACTCCAGTAATAGAAAATTCTAAGGAGAAAGTTTCCTTCTCTTTAGCTTATCCATCTGGAATCAGGCCATCCAATTCATCGATTATCATTTCGTAAGCCAAACGGAGGTGGATAATATTGACTTCATGGTCAGAATCTAGAAAGAAAAGTAATTGTATTCAATTGCTTGAATGGCATCATCTCTATCTGCAAATAGTAGTATAGTTTAATAGGCAATAATGTAGTAATTATTGACATTAGCATCAAATATTTTAATAAAACGGTAATTACTTTAATGCATTAAATATACAACGAATAATCACTCTAATTCTAATTGTTCAAGATTCTTCCAATACCATATCATTTATTCGAATCAGTCATGATTGTATATCCAGGGAGGGTAAAAGTTCAGGGTAATATGGCATGAGATTTGTGATCTGAACTTTACTGTCTCAAATTTCCTGAATGGTTGTGAGGCTGTGGTTCATCCCCTTTCGACCACTCTGACAGAAGCAAGGAAAGGGAAAAAGCAATAAATAAATTGGTAGCAAAAATAAGCTCAGCCGTTGAAGCAACCGGAAACAGGCAGGTGCCAAAAAACTTGGAACAGGTAACAAGGTATGAGTAGCGGCTGAAGAATAAAGAGGTCTACACTCCATCTTATTCGCCCCCATGTATTAAGACATTTTGCTTTACTCTAAACACGAGTGTCTTCCACTTCATACAAGTCCTGTTTGCAGTGTTTGGAAATCTTAGCACACACACCCCCCCCCTAAAAAAAAACACAGCTCTGCCTGTCTCTCCACTCAAATCTTACCTAACCCCAAAACTAGCTAGCTCCTTCTTACCAAAAAGCTAGCCCCTTCTTCCATTATTTAAAGGGAAAAATATGTATAAAATCCTTCACACAACAAAAGGAAAAAGCCCAGCATATCAAAAACCACAACCACCACAAATCCCTCCACAAAAATTAGTGGCTGGTAGGTCATGCATCATATCATGAGGTGAATGATGGGATGAGAGCTTCTGTTTAGAGTTGAAGGGGGGGGGGGGGGGGGGGGGATAAAGGGAAAATGAAAAGCACCTACCTATAGGCTATAGCGGACATCCAATTACCCAAGTTTAGTTATAAAGGTCTTGACATGAGTGAGCAAAGTCAACCAAGAAACCTTTAGCAAGTTCAAGATGGACAGCATTCTCTGCGATGAGCTCCTCCAAGAAATCTTTCACCGCCTCCCGCCGTCGTCATCAGCAGCAGTCTCTTTAGTCTCGAAGCGGTGGCTCCGTCTACTCCGCTCCTCCACCGTCGCTCTCTCTCTCACCTTCATCAGTACTCCCCTTGCCCTTCCTTCTCTCTCCTCTTTCCTCTCCCACCATCCCTATCTCTCTTCTCTGTCGCTCTCCGACTCTTCTTCTTCCTCCTTCTCCTCTTCCTCCCATCACCTCCTTCAGTCCATCGCCTCTTCTTGCCCCAACCTCCGTCACCTCCGCTTCCTGGCTGAGCCCGTTTCTGGGTTCTCTCTGCTTTCCCTTTCCAATTCTTGCCCTCATCTCTCTTCGCTTACCATCACTCTCTCCAGACCTCTCTGTTTCCAGTGGCTCGCACCTCTCCGCGCTCTTAAAGACCTTTCGGTCTTTATAACCGGAAGTGAAACCGAATTGTTCAGCTACAACGGCTTCGCTTCAGTTCTTGATGCTGAACTGAATTTAGAGTCTCTTTCCCTGTGTGGAAGTCGAGGGGTTGATTATGGCCTCAATTTTCTATGGAGGAATTGCAAGAAACTGGAGAAATTGAAGCTGAAAAGCTGTGAATGCGTGGGAGATAACGCGTCTTTTTCAGCATTTATCAAGGGATTAGAGACTCTCAAAGAAGTGGAATTGAGGACTTCTAGGACTGTAGCGGATGGGGTTTTATTAAAATTAGCAGAGGGCTCTGTTTCTTTAAGTTCTTTGCTGGTCTACGATGGCGGTAGTAAAGAGGGCTTGCTTCAATTCATTAGTCATAGCAGGGCTGACGTGCAGAAACTTGACTTGAGGTTGCCTCTTGATCTCGACAACGATCATTTGATAGCAGTGGCTGAGAATTTCCGGACCCTATCCAGTTTAAGATTGCAGAGTTGTTGTCTTGTTACTGGTGAAGGGCTAAAGACTATTGGCAGAGCTTTGAGTGAAGAGCTTGAGGAGCTGGCTTTGATAAATTGTGATGTGGTTGAAAGAGAACCTGGGTTGTTGACGACCTTGGGACAGAATTTGAAAAGGTTGAGGAAATTGGACTTGTCTTATAATGAATTGTTGCTTGATAAAGAGCTCTCAGCAATGTTGGTATCGTCTAGTAACCTGAAGGAGTTGAAGTTGAGGGGCTGTAATAGGTTGACTAATATGGCAATGGTCTCTATGGCTAGGAGGTGTAAGCAGTTGGAGACAGTTGATATAATGTATTGCTGTCGGATTGAAATGGAGGCGGTTGAGCTGTTTCTCTCGAATTCTTCTCATCTGAGACAGTTGCAGGTTGAGGAAAGCAAGCTTTCCGTTGTTGCCAAAAAATTGGTATCAAAAAATTGCATTGAGATTGTCGCCTAATCGAGGGATGGAAAGCACATGAACTTTGGATTTCGTTATATGTTGCATCTGAAACTGGTAAATGTTGCTTCTTGGTGGTCTCATTGTACATGTTTCACATACTGTAATTTCTGTTGCAAACCATAACTAGCCAACTTTCTTGGCGCCAATAAATGATTCTGTAGACCAGACAGGGAGACTTGCTGTTGTAACATTCTGTACTTCAATTGCAAGTATACTTGTTATGTTTTGGTGACAAGACTTGAGCGTTAATTCTTGTTCTTACCTATTGTATATAAAGAAATCGTGGATTTATATGGACATTCCTCTGGCTTCTGGTCCGTGTAATTTTTTTTTTTTTGGCAACACAGAGGTATCTGGTTTTCGGACCGGTAATACCTAACGATCCAACTAATCCTCTGCGGGTCGGGAGAAGCTGCCCAGCTTTTTCAACTAATCCTCTGGTCCGTGTAATTTGATTCCACAATGTTGCTGCGAGTACTATTACTGTATGATGCTGCTCGGGGATCTGCATTTCCCATTCGTCTCGTCAAGACAGCACGCGGATGTCAAGTACATCAGAGGAGTTGTACTACATTTTCTGACGGAAAGAAATGCATTTTGCAGATGATTGGTTCACCCTCTAACATGCAATAAACATTTGGCTATGATAGACTGTGATTTGGCAGCAGAAGAGGGACGTGCGACTTAGCAAGTGTGATACCTCCTGACGGATTTAAAATTATGAGAGCGACTTAGCATAGATGTTTTCTTTCATGGCTGTAGAAAACATTTACCTGATTTCATTAAATTTTGGAGGTTTTCTAATGGTACGTGGTAGGATACATCATACATCCATGTCGCGGAAAAAGGCGTTCAAGGGCAAAATAAAAGGCTGATAGTGATAGCTAACATGAATCAGCAACATGAAACTACTGGAGTTGGCCCAATGATCAGAAAAGGCACGTTAAATTAAACTTCTTTCTATTGTCAGGTCTAGGATTCAAATTCTGGATCGGACAAGAAGAGGTGAAGAAAAGAATGAGCAACGTGCTGCATGACAGTTTCCAGATTGTTTTTGGAGCAATGAGCGATCAGACTCCATTCTCATCCAGGTTTGATCGTTTGGTGACTTGAAGATTTCTAACAGGCACTTGCATTCAAATGAAATGAAGTCCAGCCATATCAGCTTGCTGCTCTAAAACTTAAAAAGAGTCGGTTACTGCACCAATGCTTCTTTTCTCCTGATATGCTGCTGCGTACTTGATTTTTCAATACCAACTGCCTGAAATCGCCTATGGAAGCGTGGTATGGATTATGGAATACTACAAAGGTTGACTACAAAGTGTGTTCTCGTGTAATTGTCATGGAAGTAACACAGTGCCCTCCGACAAACACCAGAAATGTCTAAAATCTAAGTAGTACTACCTACACTAAAATCACAACTGCAAATATATACCACTGTAGACTTCCTAGGTCTAATTGGCTGTGTTGGTTGTATTTTTTTCTTGGGTTTTTCATCGCTGGAGTGGAGGCCCGGTATCCCCTCCACTGGTTAGACAGACAGGGCTCCAAATTTTAACGGGCTACGAATCTAAGGTTGTTGGACAGGCCCAAAAATACTTGTAGTAGAACTTAGTGCTCGTTTGAGAGTATCGCGCTTTTGCTGAAAAAATACTTTTGTTTGATAAAATTACTTTTGTTAAGCATTGGATAAACTCATTCTATGAATTTAGAAGTAGAGAGTTTTGGTAGTAAAAGTTTAAATTTAGTGCTTTTAGAATAAATTTTATATTTTAAATAAATAAAACATAGAATTTAATTATTTTATTTTGTATGATGAATTGAATAAAGAGACAAATACATTTACCAAATTTAAAATTACGCATAATCCAACAAAGAATAAGTGCTTATCAACTAGATCGGTCCCGCTTTGCTTCTTTTAAGGGCGGGTGAACTAGTTATCGTGCGAGAATTCAAGTACTAGATGCGTCATTAGTCCAATCCTTTGTAATGGTAGGAATTGCTCCTAATTAATTAAATACCTTGTAATACTTTTTTCTGATACATCCAAGCAATATACTTTTTAACACTTAATAAGTGTTTTTATTAGGTGGAGTACTTTTTAATAAAATATCACATCTTCACAACAGCACTTAGTCTTCTAATTTGCTCATTGTCTATCAAGGAATGAGACGAAGAAAAATCCAGTTGTCCGCGTTCACCAACCTTCAACATAATCAAAGCCACCTGCAGCACTTGGTGACTTAAGCTCGTTTACCAATCCACTAGTCCTTTTTTTTTTTTTTTTTGTTTCTTGTGGAAAATGTTTCATTTCTAATGCCTCGAAGAATCTTATCAATTTTCTTTGATTCATGTTATTTATCCCTTTTTGGGGATATTATTAAAGCACCAATCAGATGCATACACTAGTCTTGAGTTAACAGAGAATTACTGAAAGGGCTGTCTGAACGTAAGGTGCAGCACTTTTGTAAAATTCTGAAACCAGCAGCAAGATATCGGTGGGAGAGAAGAGAAACACCGCTTTTCGCGGGGTCTCTCTCTCTCTCTCTCTCTCTCTCTCTATTTATATTTTTTTTTATTTTTCTTTGGCGCGAATTTGACATAATATTCAGGTTGCCCGCCAAAAAGCTGTGGCGGGGGCAGTTTGGGCAGTCCGAAGGGTGGCTCAGACTTCGGTGCCAGGGGCTGCGGCCCAGACCCCAGGAGGAGGAGGAGAAGGAGGTAAACGCAAAACCGCGTTAAACCTTATCGTGATTGATGAATTAGGTCGTGCAAATTGCATTTTCGCTTTGCTTTTTGGGGAAATCTCAAAAGCTCAAGAGTGGAAAAAATTATATATATATATATTTTCATGGCACAATAATGATTCGTGCTTTGAAGTTTGAAAGTAGGAGAATGAGAAGCCTTTTAATGCCTTGACGTCATTAGCATTCCCAAATAGAATCTTCTTCTTTCTAGGATTCCTGGGGATGGCCTGGCCCACGTGTACCTGTCCCATAATTTTCCCCATTCGTACATACACAATCTCTCATTTCTCACCCAAATACATGCACATTGCCTAGGATTCCTCTCCTTCCTCCTCCTCCTCCTCCTCTGCAGTTCATTCATTTCGAAGTTCAAACCAAAAAATCTAAGCGCCCAGGCATATTAAATTAAAAGAGTTCAGATCAGACCACAAGAAGCAGGAAAAAATAACAATTTTTTTGTTTCCTGCTACTCTTAGGTCCTATTTACTACTGCTACAACATACGAGGAAAGCAAAACTCTCTATTTATCACGTACAAACATTTAACCGTGCCGTGAATGTTTAACTCTCAGAGTTTTCCTCGCAAAACGTTTGGAATTTCCACTTAGATGAAAAAAGATTGACGAGGACAAAAACAAAAATGGAGTCGTTCTGGTAGAATATGATTGGACTTTGTGCCGTTTGCTTCAGATTTTGACTCCAAGAATCGGCACAAGTTCAAGGGTCTGTGCACAGGCAGCAGGCTGCAACCTCGTAATGATAAGTGCGTGTGCATGAGGTAAAGAAGAGGGTTGAGATTGGATTGAAAGACAGAAAATTGGACTCCAATCTAGTTGGTATTGACTGGGATGGAATTAAATCCAATCCTTGATTTAACACGTTATCCGAGGATTAGCAATCAAATCTTTTTCTTTTCCACGAGTAAAGAGCTCTAATTGCCGTGTACAAGGAATCCAATATGCGGATGGCATGGCCAAAACTCGTGCTCAATCATCTGTCATCAGGATTTGGAGTCAAAGTGTGTGTTTGGATAGGAGATTATTTGGGATAATTTTTTTTTTTTAAAAAAAAAAAAATATATATATATATATATTGTAGCACTTTGTTGATGTGAAGCATGTGAAATTTAAAACTGATTGAAAAATATGTGTTTGGATTGTAAATTATTTGAGATAATTTTGTGAAAAATGTACTGTAACACTTTTTTGATATGATGTATGCGAGATAAAAAGATGATTGAAAAATGTGTTGATGATGCAAGCAAATCAATGTGTGTAAATAAGGTATAATAACTTACAATCCAAACAGAATATATTATTGATAATGCAAGCGAGTCAGTGTATGTATAAAGAAAGTGCAAATCAAACACACTCGTGATTAACTCTGTCTCTCTCCTTTCCATTTCAATTTCCACTCACAATCACAGGTAATAAACAACAAGAGGATTAGAGGGTCAATGCGAAACTTTCTTAAAAGGAAACCGGGCAACAAATGTGCTACTAGTTTGTAATTAAGCAAGCAGTAGATTGTTTCAATTGACTTGGAGCAATTAAAGTAATGCTAATCAGCTTGGATTCACTGTAGTAAACTCTTTCGTCCCCACACGCCTACAAATCATCAAATTACTGTGGAAATTCGCGTAAAATAGGTCATCAAAGTAAGAGAAATCAGGTCTTTACCTCGATGAAGGAAAAAAATAAATGACATTAATTATTGTGAATCGCATTTGTTACAGTACAAGAAATTTGTGTACCCTTTAAACTTGAATATTCAAGACTCTCATCATATATTTGCTGTGATATACAAGGATAAGGGAACGATTAAGGATTCTAAATCAATTTGTACAACCTTTTTTTTTTTTTTTTTGGAAAAACTTACGTGGATGGACAAAATCCAAGCCATTTCTATTATAATAATCTTTTAATTCTACAGAGCTTTTGAGGGTAAACCAATAATAAAGCACCGAAACCGACCTCAGATCGGTGGGAATGGTACCACTAAAAATTTAATACTCCAGTGCTGATCCCAAGGAAGTTTTCTTTATTACGACGCGGAAGGAAGGATGATTTTGCATTAGGATTAAACAAATACTGTAGTACTAGTATCAAATTACTACTAAAAGGAGAAACTGGTCAAGAATAAATTTTCCTGTCCACCTCACCATTATACCCAAAAAAGGAAAAGGAAACACCAAACATGGTACTACTACTCTACTAGTAGTATAACAGTAGCACTAGAGTTTAGTTTTGGTAAGTCCAGTAAACAATCTAGGAATTAGGAGGACAGCCAAACAACCCTTAAACCATCCCCTACATTACATAGGATTCTCTCATCGGAGTGGAGTGGAGGCTACTGCCGCATCATTTACATATATATATTCTTTGTCGTTTTATTATGATCAGAGTAGTGTTCCATTGAGAAGCGTTACGAGGAACTTGGGGATAGCAATAATAATAATATTGGTTTCATTTCAGGTGAAAAGGGGGCATCGAATTGGAAACGCTACTCCTACTACTACTACTACAGTAGTACTACTACTAAAGCAGAGCAAGCGGCACTGCAGAGGGCATTACTACTTCTACGACTCTACAGTACTACGACTACTTTGGTTTTTGTCCATTCCATCCTCTTCCCCGCTTCCTTTCTTCGCCAAGAATTGAATGATGTACTCTTCTTCCGATGCCATAAAAGAGGCAACAAAAATTGAATGCATGAGAGATTGGAGGATTGGTCATGGTAAAAAAAAAATTACACAAACAAACATATATACTACTAAATGCTCCTTATCCCCCACCGACCCTCGCCGCCCACATGAAGATTGACCCTCTATTATTAAGTAGTTAAGCCCCGCCAGACGAGTTAAAGAAATTACTACTACTTAGCAGGAGTATACAATATTAGCATCAGCTTTGGATTTTACAACAGGTGTGGGATTGGAACTGGAAGCGCCTGTCTCAGTCTCTCAACCACGAAAAGGGTTTCACAGCTCGCGAGTTTTGCTTGCTGGTTTGCAAATTGCAAGGCAGGACACAAACCGCACGCACGTGTCTATTTTCTTGATTCTCTCCGATTGATGGTGCGAGAGCAGCAGACACACACACACACAGAAGTGCAGCTCATTTTATTTTTTTTTTCAAAATTGTATTGAGGTGCAGGACGACGACTCTCTCTCCTTGGAGAGACGGATTTCGGAGCATAACAAAATAACAAGACGTCTGTCATGGTGACGCCAATACCATATTGCAACTGAAACAAGAGTCGAACCATTTAGTGCTAGTAATTAATATGTCATCCCATACTCAAATCTTTTCTAATATGATGAAAAGGGACCTTACCTTACCTTAATTAGAGGGATAAATCTTGCAAACAACTCACTGACTGACGACACTTAAATCATTCAAACAAACCAACTAAACTACACTAACCTTTTCTTGGATTTGTATTTGTACACGGCCTTTTTTTTTTTTTTTTTGGGTTTTGTCCCCTTCTCAACCTCTGAGCTACTGGAGGACAGGACAGGACTCCTAGTCTATTACTAGTCACTACTATTACAAACTAAAAGGGAGGAAAAAAAAAATCCTATGGAAGAGAATACTTTCTTTTCTATATAAAGAGAGGAGAATAACTTACTAGTAGTAGTAGTAGTAGTTTTAGCTAAGGAACCCCCATTCCTAAACTCTCAATTGGCTCTCTCGACATGACGTATAAAAACTGATTCAAGGTCTGGAGGAATAAAAAACTCTCTGCCACCATTAAAATGGCACGTTGAAGTAGGCCGGCGCTTCCTTGGGGCTGGCGGGCAAGGCAATCTCTCCGGTATCCTTGATTCTCTCGCAGTTGGAGTTGTTGACCGCCCATCAGCTTCCTCGTACTCCCCCTTACCCTTGGTAGATATCGATTTCATGGGAGCCCTTATTGTTATTCCGGCTATCACCCATTTCTTGCCGTCCAGTTCCTTTCCTCCTCCTTCTCCCTGATGCTTCTTTGAGAAACCCATGTTTGATAAACTAACAATAGCTGCAGAGCAAAGATAGATAACAGCAAGGCAAAAAAATCGAGAGGAAAAGCTCGCTCTTTATGCAAAATTAGCCCTAAAAGAAAAACAATAAAGAGGACTACCGAAGGGATTTCGGAATTAATGAAAAAGGAAGAAGAGGAAGAGACTGGGGTAGTTTGGTGTCTAAAGGCGTTACAACAGATCAAAAATTTTTTTGGAAAGCAAGAGAGGGATAACTCTAAAGGATGGCCTTTCTTGTATTTTTGATGCTAGCTATCCTTGTAAGTAACAATAAAGAGTCGGAGAGGGAAAAGGAGTTTGTTCAAGGGTGGGTTTTCGAAGTGCAAAAAAAAAAAAGACTTTGAATGGAAGAAAAGGAGGGATGGCGGCAAATCGATCAGGGAGTATTAAGGAAAGAAGAGGAAGAAGAAGAAGAAGAAGAAGAAGAAGAAGAGGACAATTTGTGACCTATGTAGTGGATGAGGTTCAAAGTCTTGACTGAAGCATGAAATATAGAAATACTACTAACATTATTACTTTTTTATATGAAATGAGACTACTATTGATGATTGGCGTGGAAGCTTTGTGAGAAAAAGAATTTTTGGGAGCTGCCCGTGAAACTTCGGGCAGCCCAAGCCGACTCACAATTCAGGTTTTGGCGCCAAAATTTGGTATTTTGGCAAGCAACGGCTCTCATTCCCGCCAATAGGGTCGGATTTCCCGTTTCACCCCTGACCATTTTGACTGGATTGCTCGCCTTCCTGAGAGAGAGCCCACTCTTGATAGGAGCAAGATGCCCATCGTCGATCCACTCATCTCTTACCATGCTAAGCTCCTGGGCCTTTGGTTTTGGGCTTCTGGCAATGCGCGTCATTAAGAGCCGAATTAATTGACTCTAATTTGAAAAAAAAAAATTGAGAATCTCAAGAGTTTCGAAGTTTCAAAAAAGAGTTTCGAAGTTTCAATTTTAACTTTTAGGTCAAGACATATTAACTTTGGTATTAAATTGGGAGCACTGATTAATTTTTTCATGTCTCTTGTTTGACTTTTATACACCGATTAATTTCACAATAACTTTGGGTTTTCTATGTTTCACCATTTTGAGACATACGTAATAGTTTTGTTTTTGCGGAGAGGATATTTTTTAAATGTTTCACCATTTTGAGACACGGTGAAAACATTGGTGAAATCCAGGCGGATTGCCCAATCTAGAAAACAAAGGGATAGAGACAGACTGTCAAATTGAGTTAACGACGGAAAAAGAAAAGGGCCAAACCATTCTGTTCTGCGATTGTTTTCTGCAAGCGTGAAGAACTCAAGCATTTGGTCCTCGTTCGGCTAATTGATTGATTAGAAGAAACAAAAATACGCAAGAATTTTGTTAAACAAGCTGCAGGTGGTAACTAACAGAAATGCTAGTAACCAAAGACTCGGGAAGAAAATCGTCAAATTGGTTTTCTAACCTTGTTTGCTAATAATTAGCATGGAGTACTTTCTTCCGGTAGTTTTTAAAATGGACCATGAAGAGGCGATTTTTGGTGGATAAGTAAGCCGACCTAAATCAGTCCTCTCTGAGATGAGGTGAGGTGAATTCGTGTGTCCGAAGTCAACCTTCTTGTCCGAAGTGAATGGCGGGGCTTCTCCCCTGGTATCACTCCGACGATTAAGTTAGTATGAGAACGAGAAAATGCTAGAGTATGAGCAAATGAACAGTGTATGCTTACTTGTTGGGAGGGTGTGGGGTATTTATAGAATGAGAGTGGAGGGCAGGACGGAGGTCTTATGCCGGTGGGACCCATGTCCTGCCATTACGGCTCTGCTCCCTGTCAGATGGCCTGACTCTGACACTGTAGCCGCCCGGACAGGGTGACGGGGAGTCCTTTGCAGTAGCCATTAAGTGCAACAGTGCTTTTCAGATAAAGCACACTGATCCCGGGTGATGTCAGGTGTCCTGACATCATTAGCGTGCAGCTGAGGTGAAGGTGCCGAGGTCACCTACCCGGTAGACTAGGGATTTAGCCGAGCTTAGGGGATATCCCCGAGACGCGGATGAGCTCTGATGAAGGACGAGGTGAGTTCAAGGTGAGCATCCTCAATAAGCCCCCCAAGCCTCGGGAGCTCCGGGCTAGGGAGGTTCCGAGGCTTCCTTGTGCCGAAGTTGTAGAGAGTCGGAGTCCCGAAACTGCCCCGGAAGATGCGGGGACGCGACACGTGGACGTGTCAGTTGACAGGACGTGGTCACTGGTAACCGTCGCGTCGTGAAGTAGTGGGACGTTTCGTGCAGGGTGTCAGCCGAAAGGACGGGGCATTAATGAGGAGAGAGGGAGGCACGACGTTCTGAGTTCGAACGTGGCCGTCCTTTCGCATTCTTGCCGCCTCTTCATATTCCGCCCAAACCCTTATAAATAGGGGGGGCCCCCTCACCGCACTTCTCACACCTTTCATTTTCATTTGAGATTTGCAAGTTCACGAGCGTAGCCGAGGTCAGTTCTTTCAGCCGAGGTCAGGTCTAGTAGCCGAGATCAGAGCTGAGGTCATCAATTTCGTCCAACTCCGTAGACAACAGTAAGTATCATTTTTTTCATTTCGTCTTACACACATGGCCAAAACGGCTAAGACCCATAGAGAGACCGTGACTCCGAGCTATCGGACCGAGGTGAGGCCGGTTCCTGAAGAAGAAGCGACGACGTCCAGCTCGGATGGGTCGACGCCGAGCTCTGGGGAAGGATCCACCGAGGAGGCCCGCGAGGAGGTTGACGTCGAGTTGGAGTCATCCGAGATGAGCGAGGGTGGCTCCGAAGTGGCCTATGATGAGGAGCTCGGTGTCGAGATACCACACGACGAGGACGCACTGGAGCCTGTCGCTCCCGAAGATACATCCAACATCGACTTCGGCCAGATGCCGAAGTTTAGAAGTCGCATCGGAAGAGATAGGGCCGTGAAGGTGATAAACAAGTACCCTTTCCGGTCGGGGTACGAGATCACACCGCCCGGGGTGGATAACTCAGCCGAGAAGCCCCCCATTGGCATGGTGGCCATCTATGTCCAACAGTTGGAGGCCGGGCTGAGGATGCCCACGTCGAGGTTCTTCAGGGACTTACTTCGTCACTTCGGCGTGAGGATCACCCAACTCACCCCGAACGCGATCCGCATCATTATTGGGTTCGAGATGTTGTGCCGTCATCTGGAGGTGACTCCGTCTGTCGACCTTTTCCGCCGATGCTATACCCTCAAGGCGCACGGGACGGACAAGGGATGGTTTTATGTTGGCAATCGGAACAATGCCATTCCGAAGTTGGTGGTCGGCGCTCCCAGCTCAATCAAGAATTGGAAGCGTGACTACTTCTTTGTGTCCGAAGTGGACTTCCCCAGGGGCTTTTGGTGGAGGCCAATCAAAGCGAAGGCCGATCCCTCTGCTGGGGATGCCAAGGAGGAGGACTTCCAGAAGCTGATGGGGTCGGGATTTCGGATATACAGTCTGGACTACCCCGAAGCCGTGCTGGTTGACGGGGGAATTAGCCGAGCTTTGATTCCTCCTGACAGGACTCCCTTCACCTCCACTAAACTTAAGATACCTTGTAATTTTCTTTCATAGCTTTGATTTCACTTCGGCTAAGGCATATGATAATATTTGCTCTCTGTGCAGTGACCAAATTGTCCGACATCATCACGTCGAGCTCAGGTGCCGAAGTGGCGAAGAGGTCGAAGAGGAAGAGTTCGGGCGAGACATCGGCGCCCCCGCCCAAGAAGAAAACACAAGGGCAGCCTCCCAAGACGTCGGCCAAGGAGACCACCCCCACCACGGCAGCTCAGAGCAGTTCGGCTGCTGCTGCCGCAGGGTCCACTTCGGTACCAGAGGGGGTGCCACTAGGGGTGACCACGGCACTTCCACCTCAACATGGCCGAGGCAAACAGCTGAAAGCTCCGGTCAACGCGGTGACGGCGACTTCGCTCTGGAACCGGTACCATAGCCCCCCAGTGTTTTCTGGGAAGGATAAGTCTCACTCCGGCGAGCAGTGGTGTCCGGATTGGTCGCTCAAGGTCAACGACCGATGCTCGAATCCTCGGGTCGCCCAAGACCTGGTGATGCAGTCTACTCTGCCAAGAGACTTGGACTTCACAAGGAAGCTGACCCCGGCCGAGATGCTTCAAAGCGTTATGGTGACCACGGCGTCCAACACAGCCTTTGTGGCCGAGATGGCACATCGGTACTGCGAGTTGCTCGAGGAGCAGGACACCGGCAAGCTGCAAGATCAGATTGCCAAGTTGAAGAAGAAGCTGGTGGTGTCTGAGTCTGAGAAATCCGAGCTTCAGAGGCAGCTCAAGGAGGCCGAGGCTAAAGGGGAGGAGGCCGAGATCACAACCAACAGTCTGAGGTCCGCTCTTGAGGAAGAGCAGAAGAGGGCCGAGGAGGCGAAGAAGAATCACGAACAATCCCTTGATAGCGCGAGGACCTCGGCCGTCGAGGATTTCCGGAGGTCCGAGACCTTCATTGGGGATCTCGGCCAGCTGACAAGGCCATCCTTCATGCTGGGCTTCACTTCGGCCATAGACCAGGCCGCAGCTCATCTGCCCTCCGAGGCTTTGGAGTCCTTGAGGAACAGTGCTCACTATAACGAGGACTCCACGGAGCTATGCGATCGGATGGCCGAAGGCATCCGAGCCGGGAGGAACCTGGCCGAGGTTCAAGACGAATTCAACAAATGGCTGTCTGAACTCGACGAAGCGTTCGAGGACGTGGAAGTGGAAGGAACTGGAGGAGAGGACGCTGAGGGAGACGAAGCCGGAGGGGACGTCGGCAAAGAGCATGGAGATGAAGTTCACCCCGGCGGAAAAGAGGCGGATGCCCAGGAGGGAGCCAAGACCGGGGATGGAGCCGAGACGGGGGTCTAGGCTCGCGGTTTTAAGGGGGTGGCCGAGGTGGAGAGTGATTAGTAGCATTCGGACCTCGGCCTTGTACTTTTGTAACGCTCTTTCTTATTGAATGAAAGCATACTTCTTCTCGTCTCAGTGTTTTAATTTCTTGCTTTGACTTCATCCCTTGCTTGTCCCCCTTATTTTTTAATAGCGTAACAACGATATTGAAGAATAACATAATAGCTGAAGTCATTACTTGATTAAAAATTCAGGCGTAATACATTTTGAGGTTCTCGGCGTGCCAAGACCTCGGCACTAGTGAGCCATCTCGGTAGCTCAGTTTACAATATCCCTTGAGGTCAGACTCCACAACTCGGTAAGGGCCTTCCCACTTCGGGCATAGTTTCCCTTGCGGTTCAGTTCGGCTGACTGAGTTTTTCCTCAGAACCAAGTCTCCAGGCTGGAATCGACGGTGCCTGACACGGGCATTGTAGTAGTGTGCCACTGTGCTCTTGTAGGAATCTATCCGGGCTGAGGCGAGGTCCCTTCGCTCATCGACGAGGTCGAGATCCAACTGCCTTTCTTCGTCGTTCACCTCGGCTGCATAGGCTGCGAGCCGAGGGCTGGGGGTAAGGATATCGGCAGGGATGACAGCCTCGGCTCCGTATGTTAAAGAGAAGGGGGTCTCTTGCGTGGCCGATCTCGGCGTGGTCCGATAAGACCAAAGGACACTAGGGAGTTCTTCGACCCAAGATGTTCCAGCTTGGTGTAGTCGGGTCTTGAGGCCATGCAAGAGAGTTCGGTTGAAGTTTTCTGCTTGGCCGTTGGCCTGGGGGTGGCCTACCGAAGTGAAATGTTGTTTGATGCCAAGGTTTGTGCACCAAGTTTTAAAGGGGTTCTCGGCAAATTGCCTCCCATTATCCGAGATGATTACCTGTGGTATGCCGAAGCGGCAGACGATGCATTTCCAAAAGAATTTTTGAATTGCCAGCCCGGTGATGGTCCTCAGTGGCTCGGCTTCAACCCATTTGGTGAAGTAATCCACAGCGGTTACCAGGAAGGTATGACCCCCGACGGCTCTGGGGAAAAGACCTATGATGTCTGTCTCCCATTGCTCGAATGGCCAGGGTGAAGTGATGGGAACCATGAAGTTGGCGGGCTGGTGATTCTCGGGCGCGTGGACTTGGCAGGAATGGCAGCCGAGAACGAGGTCCTGGGAGTCTTGCCAAAGTGATGGCCAGAAATATCCCAGGAGCATAGCTTTCTTAGCTAGCATCCTGCGGCCGATGTGAGCCCCACATAGGCCCTCGTGGATCTCGTGGAGGACCTCGCGTCCTGCCTCGGGGGTGACACACCTCAACCATGGGCCGAGGTAGGAGCGCTTATATAGTTCTCCATCGCGGAGTGCATACCGAGCGGCTTTGCGCTGTATCTTCCTTGCTTCAGCTCGGTCTTCGGGAAGGACTCCTTGACCCAAGAAAAGGATGAACGGGGTCATCCAAGTTTCTTCAGAGTGCACGGGGCAGGCCACCTCTTCCACGTACCCTGGTTCACTCAGGACCTCCACCAAGACGGTTTTGTTGAGGTCAGAGAATGAAGTGGAAGCCAGCCGGGATAAGGCGTCGGCTCGCTTATTCTGGGACCGAGGGATCCTTTGGATTTCGAATGATTTGAAGTACACGGTGAGTTGGTGAACTTTGGAGAGGTACCGTTGCATGGTCTCATCCTTGGCCTCGTGCTCACCAATAACTTGGCGTACCACGAGCTGGGAGTCACTGCGGACGTGGATTTGCTGGGCGCCGAGCTTGCGGGCTAGCTGGAGTCCAGCGATTAGAGCCTCGTACTCGGCTTCA
Organism: Coffea arabica; assembly: GCF_036785885.1. Taxonomy (NCBI): domain Eukaryota; kingdom Viridiplantae; phylum Streptophyta; class Magnoliopsida; order Gentianales; family Rubiaceae; genus Coffea; species Coffea arabica. Next base: position 370,995 of record NC_092319.1, read on the forward strand.
TTGTTGGTGGCCGGGAAGTCGAAGCGGAGGGCGTAAGAGCAAACCTCCCCCTGAGGTCCTTCCAGGAGCAGTCCGGCTCCACAGCCGTCTCCATTAGAGGATCCATCGACATACAATGTCCACAAGGATGAGGTGGACACCTCGGGTAAGGCTGAGGTGGACTCTGGACCTTCCGTGAAGGTGAGCTCAGCAAGGAAGTCAGCTAAAGCTTGAGCTTTTATGGCGGTGCGTGGCTCGTAGGACAAGTCATATTCTCCCAATTCGACAGCCCACTTGGTGAGGCGACCAGAAGCTTCGGGTCGCACCAATATTTGCCGAATGGGCTGGTCGGTCCTTACCGAGATGGGATGGGCTAAGAAGTAGGGTTTCAACCGCCGAGCTGCGTGGACGAGCCCCAGCACAAGTTTTTCCACTTGCGTGTATCGGGTCTCCGGCCCGCGGAGGGCTCGGCTGACGTAGTAGACCGGCACTTGGGTGCCCTCATCTCGGATGAGCACAGCGCTGACAGCCTCGTCGGCTGCGGAGAGGTAGAGGTAGAGCTTCTCCTCGGGCCGAGGTGAAGCGAGAGTTGGTAGGTGATGCAAGTACTGCTTCAGCTGGTCGAAAGCAGCCTGACACTCCTCAGTCCAGGCGAACTGGTCAGCATTCTTCAGCACCTTAAAGAAAGGCAGAGCTTTCTCGGCTGATTGGGACAGGAAGCGATTCAGCGCGGCCAGGCGTCCATTTAGCCGTTGGACTTCTCGGATGTTCCGGGGTGGAGACATGTCCTGAATGGCTTTCACCTTGTCGGGGTTGGCCTCGATTCCCCGGTGGGAAACCAGATACCCCAAGAATTTTCCCGAGGTGACGCCGAAGACGCACTTCTTGGGATTCAGCTTCATCCTCGAGTCTCGCAGGACACCAAAGACTTCCCTCACGTCTGACAGAAAGGATGAAGTGGCGAGGCTTTTAACGAGGATGTCATCCACATAGGCCTCCACATTGCGGCCGATCTGATTCTGGAAGAGTCGGTTGATCAGCCTTTGGTAGGTCGCCCCGGCGTTCTTTAGCCCGAAGGGCATGGTAGTGTAACAATAAGTACCTCGGTCGGTGTAGAACGCCGTTTTCTCTTGGTCCTCCTCACTCATTCCTATTTGATGATACCCTTTGAAGGCATCTAGGAAGCAGAGGATTTCATACCCCATCGCCGCGTCGACGAGGGCGTCTATCCTTGGCAGAGGATAGCAATCTTTGGGGCAGGCCTTGTTGAGGTCGGTGAAGTCGACACACATTCTCCATCCCCCGGTGTCCTTTTTTACCATGACTGGATTGGACAGCCAGGTGGGGTATTGGACCTCGTGGATCATCTTGGCCGGCAAGAGCTTGTCGACCTCATCCGATATGGCTTGGCTACGTTCGGGGCCGAAGTGCCTTCGTTTCTGTCGCACAGGTCGGGCCTGCGGGTCAACGTTGAGTTGGTGAGTCATGAGCTCGGGTGGCACTCCGACCACTTCATCCGCGGACCACGCGAAGACGTCTCGGTGGTCTTTGATCAGGGAGATCATTTCTTCTTTCAGGGGTGAGGGTAGTCCAGCCCCTACTTGGACCACTTGGTCAGGTTTCGCTTCATCCACTACCACCAGTTCCACCTCATCCCCGGGCTCCAGCCTGTTGGGCTCTTCTGCCTTCTGAGGGTCGATGCAGTCTATGCAGAGGACCGCTGGCCTCTTTTCTTCTGACCTCGGTGAGGGCCGGGGGGTGACTGCTGCTTGAATGGTGGCGAGGTAGCATTCCCGGGCGGCGCCCACATCGCTGCTTACCTCGGCCACCCCCGCAGATGTTGGGAATTTAAAGCTCAGGTGGTAGGTGGAGTATACGGCTCTCAAGGCATTGAGTGTGGGCCGGCCTATCAGCATATTGTAGGGGGAGTCTGCTTTGACCACCGCAAAACTGACAGGCACAGTTCGGCAGCGTGGATGACGCCCGATTGTTACCACTAGGGTCAACATGCCTTCCGGGTGGACGACGTGTCCCCCGAATCCCACGAGGGGAGTCCTGACAGGAGTGAGTTGCTCCCTGGTCAGTTTCAAACTTTCGAAAGTCCGGTAGTACAAGACGTCTACCGAGCTTCCGGGGTCTACGTAGACCTTTTTGACTACGTAGTTGTTGGTGAGGACTTCAATCACAAGAGCTTCATGATTGCTGGAGGCCGCAGGAACGGGGTCAGCGGGACCGTAGGTGATGACCTCGGACAGCCGAGAGCTCGGCTCGGCCACCTCCATCTCGGCCTGGCGGTAGGTCCGCTTCCGGGAGTTCTGGCTGTCTCCTCCCGTTGGTCCTCCCGCGATGGTGTTGATCACCCCGGCGATGTTGGGGCCGTAGCCCGGTGAGCCATCGCGTGGGGGCTGCTTGTCCTCCCTACGGTCTTCGGGACCTCGGCAATGCATGTTCGTGTCCCGTCGGTCGTCGCGGCGAGGGCCCCGGTTCTCCCGGTGGGAGACACTTCGGTTGAAGCCTCCATCCTTGCGGACGAATTGCTTCAGGTATCCCTGCCGGATCAAATTTTCGATTTCCCGCTTCAGGTCGTTGCAGTCTTCAGTCTCGTGCCCTACATCACGGTGGTAGGCACAGTAGAGGTTCGAGTTCCTCTTATCTCTCCTCCCCGGAATTTCGGGAGGGTTTCGGCCGAGGTGATTCTGCCTCATCACAGGCAGGACGTGGGCCCGGCTCGAATTGAGGGGCGTCAGTTCGGCGTCCGAGGTGGACGATCTGCCTTTTACGATCCGGTCGAAGACACTTCGGCGGTCTCGGGGTTGGTTTGAAGTGCCACTTGGGCCTGGTTCACCTCGGCCAGTGTCTTTCCTCCTCCGGGGATCTTGCCCCGTACGAGATGCTTGGGCTTCTCGCTTCATGCGATTTACATCTTCACTTCGGATTCCCTGGTCCACCCTTTCCCAGAGCTCCCGGAGTGTACGGAGGTACTGCCGATGGATTTCGGTGTTAAAGATCCCTGCTATTAACCCGTTGGTGAAAGCAGCAATAGTTACCTGCTCGTTCTGGTCAGGTATCTGTACATTCTCCTCGTTGAATCTTTGGGCGTACGAGCGAAGTGACTCGCCCTGACCCTGTTGCAGGTTCAAGAGGTAAGCTGAAGTCTTTGTTATTGGTCGAGACGACACAAAGCGGTGGATGAACCGGTCTATCAGCTCATCCAGGGAGGAAATGCTCCCCGGTTCTAAACTCCAGAACCACTTCCGGGCGGTCCCGTGCAGGAAGATGGGGAAAGCCCGACAGATCACGGCGTCGGGGACGCAGTAGAGTCGGAATGCGGAGATGAAGGCGCGGAGGTGATCCTCGGGGTCACCTCGGCCGTCATAGGTGTGCAAATTTGGAAGCTTAAAGTTCGGGGGCACCATTTCCCCGTTGATGTCATCAGTGAAGGGCGGAGCCCTCATGTAATCAGAAGCTAGGCCTCCGGGACGCCGAGGTGGGTCCTCGGCTCGTTTTCCCAGTAGTCCCCGAGAAAACGCTCGGGAGATGGAGGCAATCTTGGAGGTTGCCTTGGATGAGGCTCGCCTGGAGGTGCTCCGAGATAGACGCCCATCTTCGGAGTCCTCGCCTGAGGGCACTTCAGGGGACTTCGTCGGTCTCCTCTTGGAAGACTCGGCTTTTTCTTTTCCCTGCCTCTTGAGGTACCTTCCTAGTTCCTCAAAGATGTTGGGGTTGTCCGTGACAAACTCGGCCATCTTGGCGATGGCCTCCTCATTGTTGGGCTGGGTCCTTTGGGACCCATGTTCCTCAGAGATACGATCTTGCTGGGCTCCGGATGTCTGCCCAGCCCCAGTTGAGGGAACTCTTCCGCTTCTGGAGCGCGTGGATCTCATTTTAGCAGTAATCTCGTTCCCACAGACGGCGCCAATTGAAGAGGCGATTTTTGGTGGATAAGTAAGCCGACCTAAATCAGTCCTCTCTGAGATGAGGTGAGGTGAATTCGTGTGTCCGAAGTCAACCTTCTTGTCCGAAGTGAATGGCGGGGCTTCTCCCCTGGTATCACTCCGACGATTAAGTTAGTATGAGAACGAGAAAATGCTAGAGTATGAGCAAATGAACAGTGTATGCTTACTTGTTGGGAGGGTGTGGGGTATTTATAGAATGAGAGTGGAGGGCAGGACGGAGGTCTTATGCCGGTGGGACCCATGTCCTGCCATTACGGCTCTGCTCCCTGTCAGATGGCCTGACTCTGACACTGTAGCCGCCCGGACAGGGTGACGGGGAGTCCTTTGCAGTAGCCATTAAGTGCAACAGTGCTTTTCAGATAAAGCACACTGATCCCGGGTGATGTCAGGTGTCCTGACATCATTAGCGTGCAGCTGAGGTGAAGGTGCCGAGGTCACCTACCCGGTAGACTAGGGATTTAGCCGAGCTTAGGGGATATCCCCGAGACGCGGATGAGCTCTGATGAAGGACGAGGTGAGTTCACCTCGGGCATGAAGGATGGCCGAGGTGAGCATCCTCAGACCACATTTTGTTCTTAAGTAATGATGGATCATCATCATCATCATCTGATGAGTGATGAATCATGATGATAGACAGACGACGCGATGGATGGGCAGACAGGCAATTGTAGCTTGGTTATATGGGTGGGAAACAAAACTAAAAAGTTGGAACTAAGATGAAAAAGAAGAGTTGGCATGGTGACAAATCAGGCCAGCCAAGACTCAAGACTCAAGAGAGGTGGGGGATACAGGATTAGTGCCTGCCTGATCTCTAGTGGTGGTGGGGACAAAGGGTGGCTGCCAATTGCCCAACGGAAAGCGACCGAAGATGGAGGAACCAAGGGATGAGCTGGGCGTTGCGGGTTGCGGCTGGCCAAGTAAGCAAACCAATAATAATGCTTCGAGACGTCCATTTGGATCTCGGAGCGATCACGTGGATGTTAACAGTAGATGCTTGTCCTTTCTTTCTTTCTTTCTGTCCATTTTTCTTCCTTCTCCGGTACGGGACATGGACGTAGTAGTAGTCTCTCGACCGGGGGCCTACTACAACTCAAGCTTGATTCCCAATTGCAAAAGCCACCTGGTTTTGTTTCTGCGTCATGGCCCATTGTCCTAGTCCGGTCAAGCTCAATCGGGAACTATACATTTGACTACTATTTGGCTTCGCAGAGACCCAACTTCAAAAATCCTTTTTAAGCATCCGAGATTTATATTAACTGGTTTAGAAGCTTTGAAGAAACTGATTTGAGCACAGCCTACTTTATTTAGAGCAAGTCTTATATGTGCACTATCACGGTTGGTTGGATGCACAGTACATATGCAAAATTTGAGTTTCAAATTCAAATTCGAATTATGTGTCATGCATCCAATGATGAAAATGTGTATATACTGTCAGCGTACATTATTTTAATCCTCCATTTTAATGCGCAGCCTACATTATTTTTTGTTTTATTTTAATAATACACTAAAACCGGTTTGATAGTACCGATATGAAAAGACATCTATCTACTGGTGAGAATAATTTCATACCTTTACGGAGTTGAGAAATCAACTTGACACCAAATCAGAAGTTCAAGCGGATTGCATTACCCTGTCCGATCCCAATCTTGTGAAACTTTTAGGTCTATGCGGACGCAATAGGAAAACAAAAAGTAAAGAAAGAGACGTGATTTGGTCCCGCGGCTGAGGTCTCCCAATGAGATTTTCTTGCATATGGACATTCGATTTCGGTATCACACACCCACTCCCACTTCAAAAGACGGTCTATTTTTTTTATCCCAATTCCGATAAACAAAAAAAAAAACACATTTGAGATTGCAAATTGGGGCACGTAATTATGACTACATCAAGAGAAAGAAAATCAGGAATGTGACACAATCCCAGTTGCCGGGCTTTCGAGATATGCTGATAATACAGAAAAAGAAGCTCCAGCAAAAGGTGCCTGCCAAGAAGAGCAGCCAATATGTACGTCTCTTTCTTCTGTGGTAGGTAGGAAAAGATCACCGGAGATTAAGGCGCACATATTTTCCGAATAGCTTTCTTTGACGTTAAATCTCGAACACTTGATGTTCCTCCAAGTTCATGATCAATACACTAATAAGTAGTTTCCTACGGATCGGGATCACCAGATTAGCAGGAAGGAATGCACTATGCTATTCAGTGACAAGTCATAGCCACCAACACAATCAAGATCAAACCGACCAAACCCAAGTTGTATTGTCCTCCTTCGCCGCCGTCCTTATCTGGATAAAACGCAAGTCATCCAATACGTATTTTCTTTCTTTTCTCAAGACCATATTTTCGTTCTACAATGATGAACGATTATTATGATTAGAGGTAAGATTGAGACCAATTTTCCCCCCATAATTCTACTGCTGAGCTAAAGGCTGACGAAGGAACAGCTTCTCGTACGTAACATCCCCAGTAAATAATTAGAATCAGTACGCTATTAACATGCGACATAATCTACAAAAAAAACTGACGTGGAAGCAAGTACTTATGATTCAAGGACTACAATTACCATTACCAACAAAACCATGGCCCATGGGACCAAAAGTAGGATCAAACTTACTCTGGTTTCGTTTATTGACTCCTTGTAATCGGCCAACTTTTTCACTTGACGAGTACAGTCGTCATGCATCACTTCTTGGTTTGGTCCAGCAGCGTTGCTTCTGAATTGCAATCCCTGGACATTCAATGTTTAACATTTAAATTCATTTCACACTCCCATCTCCTGATGCTGCATCTAGGTTGAATTCCAGATAAGCTGGAGAGTGCTACATTTGGTATCAAATTCACTGCCATGAAAGCGTAAAATAAGCTCTGTACCTGTTACAATCCCAATCAACTAAGCTCTACTTGTTCAATTTCTAATTTCTCCGACTCATCATTCGGCTTTGGTATTTCTCCTGCGCTGTCAAAATAGCCGCAACTGGTAAAATTGAGCAACAGCCTCTTAAGTAGTTCACTTCCTGGGCCCGGTAAATGGCAATGGAAGCTTAGCGCTAACTGGCAAAAACAAGAACCTTTCGTTAAAATATAATCTTTTATAGCGCCAGTAACCAAAGAAGCAGTAGCTAAATGAACAGGTATGCGCAAATCATGAGATGAATGATCAGTAGTTGCGCTATAAAACCGCATGGTCATGTGAAATGGTGAATAATTACGTTCGAGGAACATTAAATATCCAACCGAATCAAATACATAATAGCATATAACAAGTGGCACTTTGTCATTTTTTGCCTACTTTAGTAACACACGTCCATCAAAAAAGATCGTTAAATGTCATCTACTCTTCAAGGACAGACATAAAAGCCCCCCTTTATTCTTAAGAAAAAGAGCCGATTACAATGCAGACCACCTCATACGAATAGAAATCTAAGTCCAACTCGTAAGCTTATTCTTACTACTGCATCACAAATGGCAACTGAAGATGATAAACCACAAACCATATTTGCAACGGTAAGTGACATTCCTTTTATCTGATAAGTCAGCTAGTTTATACCACTGCTCAGTAGCCTATGCATCAATATTAGTTCTCAGATCATGTACACATATAGTCTTGACTTTATCAGTTATGTGCATTCTACTACAAAATGGCTATGTGAAAATTTGCAGAATAGCTGTAACTGAGATGAAGATTCTAGTATAAAACCTTCAAATTAGAATATCTTGTTTTTCAGTTTTTAGGGGGTTGGAATGAACGTACAACAAGAAGTTGACAGATAAGAGGAGATCATGTTAATTGGCATATGATCATACAGAAGTTGATTTACTGTACCAAACAAAATGGCGCTAGCCTCCTTTCAATATGTAGTATGACAACAATACCGTTGAGCAATTGTTCCTCCTAGCTTGATCTGAGTCCTTGAAGCCGGCTACACACACCTAGTTGAGATTGTCAGTCGCCTTATACTTAGAAGTTTCCAGTTTCCACTTTTATAAGCTATATTATGAAAGTATACCGGAACTGCTCATATATTTAGTTGCATATACAGCAGATCAATAAGTGAAATTTTTGACCTCATAAAGGAACAAACAAAGAACATCTTTTAGTTGAGGACATCGATTGTAGAATCTTTTTGATGAGACAAACCAGAAAAAAAAAAGCAAGCATGAACGTATTTACACTGTCAAGTTCCTCTAATTACTAATGGTTATTTAGGCTATAATCATATAGAACTTCTCCTCTGCAAGCTGAATTTTTACAGCAGACTCAATCCTAAGCCAAAACTTCAGTATTTTCGAGTATCAGTCTTACATGTTCGATTTGAAATCAACTTCACTGAGAATTTCTAACATGATGCTCGTTAGCCCAAAAAAGAATAATTTTAAGAACATAAAATGGAAAGAGGACAAAGTGCTGCTGTCAAATCAAGTTTCATTTGCCTACTTAAATGGCGCTATTAGCAATTGACCATTCATCTTCCTTTTGTTTAATGGTTTGCCTCCAAATTTTTTTAAATTTCAGGATCTTCACCTTTTTCTGCAAGAAACAGAGAAGGAAGTCAAAGAACTCCATACTATTGGTACACCAGTTAGCAACCATCCCCTTGCAGAAATAAAGCAAGTAGAGCCTCTTCACAATGATACTGACGGCAGCTATGAATCCGAAAACTGTGAAATGAATACCGAACCTGACTCAAGCAATCAGAAGAAAGCTGAGTGTGGAGGCAGTGTAAAGGAAGAATCAAGTAGACATTCAATTGAACCAACCTCAGCTCACAGTGCAGAAGTAAACAATGTTGGAAGAGGGGCTTATTTTGAAGAGGGTGGCATGGGGTACAATTTTAATGACACAACCGCATCCTTTGAAGGGGATCCACATGAAACAAGTTTCCAGGCTAAAGAAGCAAACTTCCCGAAGATCTCATCAATTACAGATGATATGAAGTTGGATTCTGAAATTTTGCATTCAACTGTCAGTGAGATAGATGAAATAACAGGGAAAGGAGATGGTTCTGATCTATCAGAAAGCACCTCAACACAAACAGTGTGCCAGAGTGACCGTATAGAAGAGGCCAAAGAAAATGCTCAAATTGCTGAAATACAGCCAGCTGGCCATGTGATGACCTTAACTATGACAGATTCACGTGCTGGAACAGCAGGACTTGGTGTTACAAATTATGAGGTCAAATCAACTCATGGGACAACAGATGGTGGCAATGAAGATGTTGGCATCTCCTGCCATTATGAATATCCAAACAATGAGGATGACAAGAAGGAAAAAGAAAACCGTGACAGCAATACAGAACAGCCTGGAAATAGCACTTTGGTAGCTAAATCGATGGATGAGACAATGTCAAAGAATAAGGACTCAGACAATGTTGAACAACTTGAAGGAAAGTCAAGCACCAAAACAGAAGGCATTCAAGACACAAATATATTAAGTCAGGACATGGAAGAAATAACGCACAATCAACTTGAAATTCTAGGTACAGGCTGCTTAGAATGTTCTATTAGTGAAAGAGGAAGCAGTTCCTATGACAGGCCTGAATCTGTCAGAGCAGTCTCTGATATACTATCAATGAGCGAGAAGGAAAGCCAGACCAAGGAAAATCATGGGGACGATACTGAAGAAACAGTGCAGGAGAAAGATGAAGTTTCTTCAGGAGAACACAATTCTACGTCACAGAGTGAGTAATTAAATTTCAGATTCTGTTCCTTACGAGTTCTTCGATGGTGACAAAATACGGCCTATTGTCAGAAATAGCATAATTATGCTTGTATAGCCAAGAACACATAAGATATGCTGCCTGCAAACTCAGTAAACTTCCCTAGATTCTCATAGACCCAGACTCGCAACAGTCATTCCCTCCATATGTGTAATCAAAAGGGTGAACTCATAACCTGAATAAAACAAGGGCAACAGATCACCTTAGGCAAGAGAAGCACATTACAATCTATGCACATGATCAAGTTGCAAGCTTTCCAACCTCAAAAGCAAAGGCTCCATCAAAAACAAGATAGCTGAAACAAAAAAATTAATTTGTGCATACAAAAAGAATATTTTAGTTGAAGAACAGATAGGTATGCAGTTAAATATTATCATTGATGCCACCAAAGAGCTAGAAAACAATTTGTATTCTGAAATAGAAACAAACTTCTTCATAAGATGGTTATGTAATTGACAAGTTGAAGGTGCCCATGACACTAACTACTTGGTCTGACCATTGAATCCTTCAACCCTCACCACTTAAGTTCAATAGCTTTTGCTTCAAACACAAAGGTGTATCCATTTTAGGTCAATTTTATGGAGGGTAAAATATCCAACAGTAAAATGAGACACACAAATTTGCCCACTTGGTGATAGAGAGTAGAACTGATAGCATTTGATACAAAATGTAGGTAGCCACAGTATGGAAAGCAAGTCAGGAGAAGATTTAGAGGTCAAGAATGTTATTAGCATGTGCCCCATAGAAGCAGCCAATTGCATGAATGATCAAAAAATCAGAGGCAACAATGTAGCTACTGATTTAGAAGAGGGAAACAGAAGAATGACAGAATCAGTGAAAGACAATAGCTCTGTTCAGGAATTTCAAATGATATCTATAGACAATAATGCAGTTGATGAGGTAAGCTGTTTACCATTTCCAAAAGTCTCATTTTTCATGTCTTGCCTATAAAACTAAATTCCACATACGCTGCAAACAGGCAAACAACCCAGTGTTGCTTCCTGTAAAAAATAATGGGAAAGAAGCATCAGAAACAGGGGGTAAAGAACATGTCTCTGAGGTAGATGATTCTGCACCGATAGAGTATGAAGACAGAAGGGGACTTTCCATAGGAAAAAAGACAGAGGATGAGAACAGTCATAATTCAGATGACACAAGCAAGGATCGTGAACAACTGGCTATTTCTCAGTCGCTGGGAAAAGAAAATCAGCCAAATAAAGAGGACCACCAATATGAGGAAGCAACTACGCCATTCATGAGTCCTGATGAACCTCTCCAATCCAAGGCAGACATTGAAAATCCTCAAGTGTTCACCATAGCAGAAGAGACAGAAATAAATGAAGACAAGCTTCAAGGTGAACCAATTCTTATTGAGCAATCGAATGAAATGCAAGATATCCTATTAAATGACCATTCACTTGAGAAGGTTAGGATGCTAAGATTTTGCATCTGAAATGTTATGTTTCCCTTATGTCCATTTCCTTTCCTGTACTTTCTTACATTTGGTTGAAGGCTGACTGAGGAGTCTATATGATAGATCGGCAACAAGCATAGAAGTAGAGAGGATTCTAGCTGTTGTTCTCCTCTAGAGGTAATAAACCAAAAGAGCAAGCAAGAAGATGATCTGAAGCTCGAAGTAAATCCAGGAGTAAAGGCAGATGGAACATTTGTTGGCACAAACAATACAAAAAGCAGCACCAAGGTCAAAGAATAAAATTACTACATCTTTCCTTTCTATAACATCTCACCATCACAAAACTCATGTTTCATGACATTCAAGCCAGTTTGAAGAACCTGAGACAAGCGATGCCACAGAGAGTTTCAAGATAGAGATGCCAACTGAAGAAAAGTTTGTTGAAGGGCCCAGCCAAGTTTTAGCAGCAGATGAAACAGAAAAATTCGGCACTGGAGAAGGAAAGGAGATAGGAAGTGAAAATAATAAAACTACTTATGATGATATCAAGCAAGAAGTAGAACCAGAAGCAAAGCCAAATGAAAGCACAAACAATGCAAGTCAAACTTCAAAGGTCAACAACCATGAACAACTAAAATATCATCTTTTCCATGCTTAACAACTAAACTTAGTTTTTTCTGATGTTTCATTGAATGCACAACAGACCGAAGAACCTCAGACAATTTATAGCACTCAGAGTTTGGAGAAACAAATCTCAGACGAAGAACAGGTTATTGAAGGGCATCACCAAACAGCAGAGGAAAGACTAAATGATCACCTTCCAGAAGATAAAAGGGAGAAAAATGACATTGATACAGAGACAGAAGATGAGTTGAAGCCAGAAGTGAAGACAGGATTAAGTACAGATGAAGTTTCTGACACTGTAGATGAAGCAAGTAACAGTAAAAAGGTTGGTGACAATTAAAGTAACTATAAATCCTCTTTTGCTTTTGCAATTACTCAACCTTGTGACACTAATGTTTTGTAAAACTCTTGTCAGTTTAAAGAAGCTGGGATGATTGAAGCCATGCAAAGTTTGAACAATCATTTGCTAAGCAACAAGAAGGTTGGTGAAGGGCCTTTGGAAATTGCTGAGCGATTAGAAAATTACAGCCCTGCAGAAGTAGGAAGGGAAAAAAGGAATGTCAAAGTTACATCAGAAGCAGTTGAGTCAAAGCCTGAGATATATACAGGACAAAAGGTAGATGAAATACCTAATGTCACAAAAAATTCAAGTGAAAGTACTGTGGTCAAACTACAAAAGTAATCAGATTTCCTCTTTCCTTTCTTCAAAGCTCAACTTCCTAAGATGTTTCTATGTATACCAGTTTGAAGAACCTGAGGTAATAGAAGCAACTCAGAGAATAAACACACCAATGTCAAGTGAAGAACAGGTTGTCGAGGGGCCTATGCAAGTGTCAGTTACAGAGAATGTAGTAAACTATTGCACTGCAGAAGAAAGAAAGGAGAAAAGGAAAGGCATTGATACAACTGGAGATGACTTAAATCCAGAAGTAGATCCAGAAGTGAAGGTAAATGAAGTATCAGCAACAACAAGCAATGCAAATCAAAGCAAAAAGGTTCAAGAACATAAAATTTGTTTCTTACCTTACTGTACAACTCAACTTCTTAATTCTTAAGTCCTATGTAATTTACCTCAGTTTGAAGAAACTGAGATATATGATGCCGCTCAGAGCTTCAAAAAACAATGTCCACCTGAAGAGAAAGGTCTTGAAGGAGCTTACCCAGTTTCAACTGCAGAAGAGAAAGTAAATTATAGCCCTGCAGAAAAAGAAGAGGAGGGAAGAGATGTCAAGGATACAGCAATGCAAGAGGAATTAAATCCAGAATTAGCTACAGGACTAAAGTTGGATGAATTATCAGAGTCCATCCGCAATGCAAGCACAAGTACAAAGGTCAAAGAACAAACACAAATTCAGTTTTCCATTTTCTGATAAGTAAATGTGCTTGTACTGATGTTCCAAACAATTCATACCAGTTTCAAGAACCTGAGCCCATTGACGTCACTCAGACTGTCAATAAACAGATATCACATGAGGAAAAGGTCATTGAACAGGCTGACCAAGTATCAACTCCAGAGGAACTAGTAAATTACCACCTTGTGGAAGAAGAGGAAAATGTCAAGGACACAACAACCGCAGATGACTTACAGCCTGAGGTAGATCCAGGAGTCAGGGCAAATGAAATATTTGATACCAAAGATAATGCAAGTGAAAGTACAAAGGTCAACAAACCTACACATTTCATCTTTTCATTTTGCCATAAAAAACTTGGTAATCCTGATGTTATATAAACATTGAAAGCAGTTTGAAAATCCTAAAATTGTTGATGCAACTCAGAGTTTGAACCAAAAGAGAAGGGAAGACAAGGTTGTTGACAGACCTCCCAAAGTTTCAACAGCAGAAGCAGCGAATTATTGCTCTCCAGACGTTAAGGACGAAGACAATGTTAAGGACGCAACACTCAGCCATGAGTTAAATCCAGATGTAGATCAAGGAGAAAATGACACTAAAGCATCTGAGACCACTGAAAATGCAAGTGAAAATACAAAGGTCAACAAGCCTACCCATTTCATCTTTTTATTTTGCCACAAACCAACTTGGTAATCCTGATGTTTTATAAACATTGAAAGCAGTTTGAAGATTCTGAAACTGTGGATGCAACTCAGAGTTTCAACCGACAGATGACAAGGGAAGAGAAGGTTGTTGACGGGCCTCCCAAAGTTTCAACAACAGAAGAAGCGGTGAATTACTGCTGTGCAGAGGAAGTTAAGGAGGAAGACCACGTCAAGGATGCAACACTCAGCCATGATTTAAATCCACATGTAGTTCAAGAAGAAAACGCCACTAAAGAATCTGAGACCACAGAAAATGCAAGTGAAAGTACGAAGGTTAGACAACAAAGATATCTACAATTTTGTTATTCATTTTTGTAAGAATTCCGCTTCATAATTATCATCAAGTCTATACAGGTCGAACAACCTCACTGCATTGAATTCTCTCAGAATTTCAAGAAAGACATTCCACATGAAGACGAAATTGTGGAAGGGCTTCACCTGGCTTCAACTAAAGAAGAAACAGTAAACTACTGCAATGCAGAAGAAGTTAAGGCAGAAGGCTATGTCAAGGAAACAGCAACCAGAGATGAGATAAAGCAGGAACTGGATTCCAAGGTAAGAGGCATATGAAACATCTAAGACCACAAAAACTGCAAGCATAACTCCAATGGTCTAACTACAAATTACCTAGTTCTTCTATTCTGTTACAACTCAACTTCACAATACTGATGATTCATAGCATATATAACAGTTGCAAGTATCTGAAAATAGAGAAGCAACTCGTGTAATCAACGCAGACATGGAAACTCAAGACGATGTTATTGAAGGAGCTCATCAAGTTTCAATTGTAGAGAATGTTGGAAATTATAGGCCTGCAGAAGAAAGAAAGGAGGACAATGTCGACAATGTCGACAATACAACTGGAGACAAGTTGTCAACAATAATAAAGGTAGATAAATATCCAACATCACAAAATTATAAACGATAAAGAGAGAGACTCTTAAAGTTTTGTCTTCCATTTTGTATAATAACTCAACTTTCATAATCCTGATGTTGCATACACATTCCAGCTTGAAGAAACCACTGGCACTGATGTGGCTGAAATTTTGGAGAAAGACAATCCAAGAAAAGACAAAGTCAATGAAGAACCTTCCCAAGTTTCAGCTGGAGAGGAACCAGCAAACTATAACCCGACAGAAGGAGGAAAGGAAAGGAATATCAATGATGCAGGAGCTCAAGATGAGTTAAAGCCAGAAGTAGCTCCAGGAGTAAAGCTATATGAAATATACGAAGACGTGAATGAAAGCAAAAGCACAAAGGTCAAAGAACAAGATACCCACAAATTTCAGGTTGCTTTTTTGGACTTCATCATGCATCAAGCTAACATTTCAACATATGTATGCCAGTTTCAACAACCTGAGCCAAGTGATACCACTCAGAGTGTCAACAAACAAATAAAAAGAGAAGATAAGGTTGTCAAAATGTCTCCGGACAAATTACCAGCAGACAAAATAGTAAATTATCAACTTGCAGAGGGAGTAGAGGTAAAGAATGTCAACGATAGAACACTGGCAGATGAAAACCACGAAGCAAAGCCTAAGACAGAATCAGGAATGATGGCAGATGAAATATCTGAAACGCATTATGCAAGTGAAAGTACAAAGGTAAAATAAGAATCAGAACTACCAATTTCATCCTTTTCTTATTGTAATAGATGACTTCATAATGCTTATAATTAATAACATTACACAACAGCTTACAGAAGCCAAGACTGTTGATGCAACTGATAGTTTCCAGGAAAAGATGCCACAGCAAGACAAGGTTGTTACAACTGCAGAACAAACAACTAATCAAAGCCCTGGACAAGAAGAAAAGGAGGAAAGGAATCTCAATGTTACAACAATCAGCGATGAGTTAAAGCCTGAAATAGATCCAGGAGAAATATCTCCGACCGTAGACAATGCAGAAGTAGGAAAGGAGAAAAGGAATGTCACAGTTACAACAGCAGATGAGTCAAAGCCTGAGAGACATATAGGACAAAAGGTAGATGAGATACCTAATGTCACAAAAAATTCGAGTGAAAGTACAGAAGTCAAACTAGAAAAGTAAATAGAATTTCCTCTTTCCTTTCATTAAAACTCAAATTTCTAATATGTTTCTATTTATACCAGTTTGAAGAACCTGAGGTAACAGATGCATCTCAGAGAACAAACACACCAATGTCAAGTGAAGAACAGGTTGTCGAGGGGCCTATGCAAGTGTCAATTGAAGTTAATTATTGCAATGCAGAAGAAAGAAAGGAGAAAAGGAATGGCATTGATACAACTGGAGCTGACTTAAAACCAGAAGTAGATCAAGAAGTGAAGGTAGATAAAGTATCAGCAACCACAAGCAATGCAAGTCAAAGCAAAAAGGTTTATGAACATGAAACATATTTCTTTCCTTTCTGTACAACTCAACTTCTTGATTCTTAAGTCCAATATAATTTACCTCAGTTTGAAGGAACTGAGATATTTGATGCTCAGAGCCCCAAAAAACAAAGTCCGCCTGAAGACAAAGGCCTTGAAGGACCTTACCCAGTTTCAACTGCAGAAGAGAAAATAAATTATAGCCCTGCAGAAAAACCAGAGGAGGAAAGAGATGTCAATGATACAGCAATGCAAGAAGAATTAAATCCAGAATTAGCTCCAGGAATAAAGTCGGATGGATTATCACAGTCCATCAGGAATGTAAGCACAACTACATAGATCAAAGAACAAAAACAAATTCAATTTTCCATTTTCTGATAAGTAAATGTGCTTGTGCTAATGTTCCAAACAACTCATACCAGTTTCAAGAACCTGAGCCCATTGATGCCACTGAGACTGTCAACAAAAAGATACCAAGTAAAGAAAAGGTTGTTGAACAGCATGACCAAGTATCAACTCCAGATGAAATATTAAATTACCACCTTGCAGAAGATAAGAAAAAGAGTGTCAAGGACACATCAACTGCAGATGAATTACAGCCCAAGGTAAATGCAGGAGTCAGGGCAAATGAAATATTTGATACCATAGATAATGCAAGTGAAAGTATAAAGGTCAACAAACCTACCCATTTTATCCTTTTATTTTGCCACAAACCAACTTGGTAATCCTGATGTTTTATAAAATTGAAAGCAGTTTGAAGATCCTGAAACTGTGGATGCAACTCAGAGTTTAAACCAACTAACGACAAGGGAAGAGAAGGTTGTTCATGGGCCTCCCAAAGTTTCAACAACAGAAGAAGCAGTGAATTACTTCTGCAAAGAGGAAGTTAAGGAGGAAAATGTAAATGATGCAACACTCAGCCATGATTCAAATCCACATGGAGTTCAAGAAGAAAATGACACTAAAGAATCTGAGACCACAGAAAATGCAAGTGAAAGTACAAAGGTCAGGCAACAAAGATAACTAGAATTTTGTCATTCATTTTTGTAACAATTCCACTTCATAATGATCATATTTCATCAAATCTATACAGTTCAAACAACCTTGCTGTATTGAATTCACTCAGAATCTCAAGAAAGACATTCCACATGAAGACGAAATTGTGGAAGGGCTACATCTGTCTTCAACTAAAGAAGAAACAGTAAGCTACCATGAAATTGTGGAAGGGCTGCACCCGTCTTCAACTAAAGAAGAAACAGTAAGCTACCGCAACACAGAAGAAGTTAAGGCAGAAAGTTATGTCAAGGAAACAACAACCAGATATGAGTTAAAGCCGGAACGGGATTCCAAGGTAGAGGTATATGAAACATTTAAGACCACAAAAACTGCAAGCATAACTCCAATGGTCCAACTACAAAATAACAATTCCTTCTGTTCTGTTACAACTCAGCTTTATAATAACAATGTTTCATAGCATGCATACCAGTTGAAAGTATCTGAAAATATAGAAGCAATTCATGGACCCAACACAAACATGGAAAGTGAAGACGACATTATTGAGGGAACTCATCAAGTTTCAGTTGTAGAGAATGTTGAAAATTATAGGCCTGCAGAAGAAAGAAAGGAGGACAATGTCAACAATACAACTGGAGACAAGTTGTCAACAATAATAAAGGCAGATAAATATCCAACATCACAAAATTATAAGGATAAAGAGAAAAACTCTAAAGTTTCATCTTCCATTTTTTTATGATGACTCAACTTTCATAATCCTGATGTTGCATACACATTCCAGCTTGAAGACACAAATGAGACTGACATGGCTGAAAATTTGGAGAAAGACATCCCAAGAAAAGACAAAGTCAACGAAGAACTTTCCCAAGTTTCAGCTGGAGAGGTATCAGCAAACTATAAGCCAGCAGGAGGAGGAAAGGAAAGGAATGTCAATGATGCAGCAACTCAAGATGAGTTAAAGCCAGAAGTAGCTCCAGGAGTCAAGCTATATGGACTATCCGAAGACATGAATGAAAGCGAAAGCAAAAAGGTCAAAGCACATGATACCTACAAATTTCAGGTCTCTTTTTCGAACTTCATCATGCAGCAAGCTAACATTTCAACATATATATATATATACCAGCTTCAAGAACCTGAGCCAATTGATACCACTCAGAGTGTTAGCAAACAAATAAAAGAAGAAGATAAGGTTGTTGAAAGGTCTCCGGGCACATTACCAGCAGACAAATTAGTAAATGATCACCTTGCAGATGGAGGAGAGGTAAAGCATGTCAAGGATAGAACACCGGCAGATGAAAACCTTGAAGCAAAGCCAAAGACAGAATCAAGAATGATGGCAGATGAAATATCTGAAACGCATTATGCAAGTGAAAGTACAAAGGTAAAATAAGAATCAGAACTACCAATTTCATCTTTTTCTTATTGTAATAGATGACTTCACAATGCTAATAATTAATAACATTTCACAACAGCTTACAGAAGCCAAGACTGTTGATGCAACTGATAGTTTCCAGGAAGAGCAGACAAAGGAAGGCAAGGTTGTTGAAGGGCCACCCAAAGTTTCAACTGCAGAACAAACAATTACCGATAGCCCTGGAGAGGAAGAAAAGGAGGAAAGGAATCTCAATGTTACAACCATCAGTGATAAGTTAAAGCCTGAACTAGATCCAGGAGAAATATCTCCAACAATAGACAATGCAAGTCAAATTACAAAGGTCAAACAACAAAATTCGTTATTTCATTTTTCACTTTTGTACCAGCTCAACATCACAATGCTGATGCTTCATAAATTTCTTACCAGTTCAAAGGACCTGAAATTGTTGATGTCAGCCCAAGTTTCAAGAAAGAGATGCCAAGTGAAGATGAGATTGTTGAAAGGCCACCCCAAGTTCCCACTCCAGAGGAATTAGTAAGTTATAGCCCTGATGAAGAAGGAAAGACAGAAACAAATGTCAAGGAAACAACAAACAGAGATTACTTGAATCCGGAAGCAGATCACAAAATGGAGGAAGATGAAATATCTGAGAGCACAAATAGTACAAGTAAAACTACAGAGGTATAAGAACAGACTAACTAAAGTTCATCCTTATTTATGTAACATCAACTTCCTAATATTACAGTTTCATAAAATTTATACCAGTTTGAACTACCTGAGAACATAGAAGCAACTAAGGGAGTGAACACACAGATGCCAAGAGAAGACAAGATTGGTGAAAGGTCTATCCAAGTTTCAATTGCCAAGGTTGTTGGAAGTTTTAGCCAAGAAATAAAGGACAAGAGTGTTGACAATGCGACTGGTGATGAGTCACCAACCAGAATAAAGGTAGATGAAAACTCTAAGACCACATTAAATGCTAGTCAAAATACAAAGGCCAAAGGAAAAATATTAAGAAATTAGTGTTCTGTTTTGGTAACAACTCAGTTCCACAATGCTGATGTCGCATAACTCTATTACAGCTTGAAGGATACCATGTGAATGATACAAACCAAAGTTTAGAGAAGGAGATCACAAGTAAAGACAAAGTTGCTGAACAACCTTTCCAAGTATCAACTGCAAAGGAACAAGTAAATGATATCCCAGGAGTAGGAAAGGAGGAAAGGAATGTGACAGATGCAGCAATCCAGGATGAATTACAGCCAGAAGTAGCTCCAGGAATAAAGCCAGATGATGCATCTCGGACCATGATGAATGCAAGTGGAAGTATTAAGGTCAAAAAAGTTAAAAGTACCAATAATTTAAGTATTCCTTTTGGTGATAGCTCAATATCATACAGCTGACAATAAAAAATTTATACCAGTTTCAAGAACCTGAGCCAATTGATGCCGCTCAGAGTATCGAAGAACAGATAACAAGTAAAGACAAGGACGTTGAAGGGCTTCACCATGTATCAACTATGGATGAAATAGTAAATTATCACCATGCAGATGAGGGAGAGGAAAAGAATGTCAAGGATAAAGCTATCATAGATGAATTAAAGCTGAAGGTAGAATCAGGAGTCAAGGCAGATGAAGTATCTGAGACACATTATGCAAGCGAAAGCACAAAGGTCAAAAATAATAACTACCAATTTCATCATTCCCTTTGGTAACAAATTACTTTGTAATGCTAACATTTGATAAAATTCATACCAGTTCAAAGAAGCAGAGACTGTTGATGCAACTAGCAGTTTCCAGGAACAGATGCCAAAGGAAGACAAGGTTGTTGAAGCGCCTGCCAGAGTTTCAACTACAGAAGCAGTAGTTAGTTGCCGCCAACCAGAAGAAAAAAGGGAGGAAAGGAATGTCAAAAATACAACAATCAGAGATGAATTAAAGGGCGAAGTAAATTCACACTTAACAGTCAGTGAAGTACCTGAGACCATACAAAATGCAAGTGAAAACGCAAAGGTCAGACAAAAATAATAACTAAAATTTGATATTCCATTTCTGGTTTAGATCAACACTGTAATGCTGATATCCCATAAATAATGCCAGTTCAAAGGATCTGAGCCAATTAATGTCACTCAGGAAGTGCCAATTGAAGACAAGGTTGTTGAAGGTCCTCCCCAAGTTTCAATTGCAGAGGAAACAGTATATTATAGCCATGCGGAAGAAGGAACCGAATCAAATACATAATAGCATATAACAAGTGGCACTTTGTCATTTTTTGCCTACTTTAGTAACACACGTCCATCAAAAAAGATCGTTAAATGTCATCTACTCTTCAAGGACAGACATAAAAGCCCCCCTTTATTCTTAAGAAAAAGAGCCGATTACAATGCAGACCACCTCATACGAATAGAAATCTAAGTCCAACTCGTAAGCTTATTCTTACTACTGCATCACAAATGGCAACTGAAGATGATAAACCACAAACCATATTTGCAACGGTAAGTGACATTCCTTTTATCTGATAAGTCAGCTAGTTTATACCACTGCTCAGTAGCCTATGCATCAATATTAGTTCTCAGATCATGTACACATATAGTCTTGACTTTATCAGTTATGTGCATTCTACTACAAAATGGCTATGTGAAAATTTGCAGAATAGCTGTAACTGAGATGAAGATTCTAGTATAAAACCTTCAAATTAGAATATCTTGTTTTTCAGTTTTTAGGGGGTTGGAATGAACGTACAACAAGAAGTTGACAGATAAGAGGAGATCATGTTAATTGGCATATGATCATACAGAAGTTGATTTACTGTACCAAACAAAATGGCGCTAGCCTCCTTTCAATATGTAGTATGACAACAATACCGTTGAGCAATTGTTCCTCCTAGCTTGATCTGAGTCCTTGAAGCCGGCTACACACACCTAGTTGAGATTGTCAGTCGCCTTATACTTAGAAGTTTCCAGTTTCCACTTTTATAAGCTATATTATGAAAGTATACCGGAACTGCTCATATATTTAGTTGCATATACAGCAGATCAATAAGTGAAATTTTTGACCTCATAAAGGAACAAACAAAGAACATCTTTTAGTTGAGGACATCGATTGTAGAATCTTTTTGATGAGACAAACCAGAAAAAAAAAAGCAAGCATGAACGTATTTACACTGTCAAGTTCCTCTAATTACTAATGGTTATTTAGGCTATAATCATATAGAACTTCTCCTCTGCAAGCTGAATTTTTACAGCAGACTCAATCCTAAGCCAAAACTTCAGTATTTTCGAGTATCAGTCTTACATGTTCGATTTGAAATCAACTTCACTGAGAATTTCTAACATGATGCTCGTTAGCCCAAAAAAGAATAATTTTAAGAACATAAAATGGAAAGAGGACAAAGTGCTGCTGTCAAATCAAGTTTCATTTGCCTACTTAAATGGCGCTATTAGCAATTGACCATTCATCTTCCTTTTGTTTAATGGTTTGCCTCCAAATTTTTTTAAATTTCAGGATCTTCACCTTTTTCTGCAAGAAACAGAGAAGGAAGTCAAAGAACTCCATACTATTGGTACACCAGTTAGCAACCATCCCCTTGCAGAAATAAAGCAAGTAGAGCCTCTTCACAATGATACTGACGGCAGCTATGAATCCGAAAACTGTGAAATGAATACCGAACCTGACTCAAGCAATCAGAAGAAAGCTGAGTGTGGAGGCAGTGTAAAGGAAGAATCAAGTAGACATTCAATTGAACCAACCTCAGCTCACAGTGCAGAAGTAAACAATGTTGGAAGAGGGGCTTATTTTGAAGAGGGTGGCATGGGGTACAATTTTAATGACACAACCGCATCCTTTGAAGGGGATCCACATGAAACAAGTTTCCAGGCTAAAGAAGCAAACTTCCCGAAGATCTCATCAATTACAGATGATATGAAGTTGGATTCTGAAATTTTGCATTCAACTGTCAGTGAGATAGATGAAATAACAGGGAAAGGAGATGGTTCTGATCTATCAGAAAGCACCTCAACACAAACAGTGTGCCAGAGTGACCGTATAGAAGAGGCCAAAGAAAATGCTCAAATTGCTGAAATACAGCCAGCTGGCCATGTGATGACCTTAACTATGACAGATTCACGTGCTGGAACAGCAGGACTTGGTGTTACAAATTATGAGGTCAAATCAACTCATGGGACAACAGATGGTGGCAATGAAGATGTTGGCATCTCCTGCCATTATGAATATCCAAACAATGAGGATGACAAGAAGGAAAAAGAAAACCGTGACAGCAATACAGAACAGCCTGGAAATAGCACTTTGGTAGCTAAATCGATGGATGAGACAATGTCAAAGAATAAGGACTCAGACAATGTTGAACAACTTGAAGGAAAGTCAAGCACCAAAACAGAAGGCATTCAAGACACAAATATATTAAGTCAGGACATGGAAGAAATAACGCACAATCAACTTGAAATTCTAGGTACAGGCTGCTTAGAATGTTCTATTAGTGAAAGAGGAAGCAGTTCCTATGACAGGCCTGAATCTGTCAGAGCAGTCTCTGATATACTATCAATGAGCGAGAAGGAAAGCCAGACCAAGGAAAATCATGGGGACGATACTGAAGAAACAGTGCAGGAGAAAGATGAAGTTTCTTCAGGAGAACACAATTCTACGTCACAGAGTGAGTAATTAAATTTCAGATTCTGTTCCTTACGAGTTCTTCGATGGTGACAAAATACGGCCTATTGTCAGAAATAGCATAATTATGCTTGTATAGCCAAGAACACATAAGATATGCTGCCTGCAAACTCAGTAAACTTCCCTAGATTCTCATAGACCCAGACTCGCAACAGTCATTCCCTCCATATGTGTAATCAAAAGGGTGAACTCATAACCTGAATAAAACAAGGGCAACAGATCACCTTAGGCAAGAGAAGCACATTACAATCTATGCACATGATCAAGTTGCAAGCTTTCCAACCTCAAAAGCAAAGGCTCCATCAAAAACAAGATAGCTGAAACAAAAAAATTAATTTGTGCATACAAAAAGAATATTTTAGTTGAAGAACAGATAGGTATGCAGTTAAATATTATCATTGATGCCACCAAAGAGCTAGAAAACAATTTGTATTCTGAAATAGAAACAAACTTCTTCATAAGATGGTTATGTAATTGACAAGTTGAAGGTGCCCATGACACTAACTACTTGGTCTGACCATTGAATCCTTCAACCCTCACCACTTAAGTTCAATAGCTTTTGCTTCAAACACAAAGGTGTATCCATTTTAGGTCAATTTTATGGAGGGTAAAATATCCAACAGTAAAATGAGACACACAAATTTGCCCACTTGGTGATAGAGAGTAGAACTGATAGCATTTGATACAAAATGTAGGTAGCCACAGTATGGAAAGCAAGTCAGGAGAAGATTTAGAGGTCAAGAATGTTATTAGCATGTGCCCCATAGAAGCAGCCAATTGCATGAATGATCAAAAAATCAGAGGCAACAATGTAGCTACTGATTTAGAAGAGGGAAACAGAAGAATGACAGAATCAGTGAAAGACAATAGCTCTGTTCAGGAATTTCAAATGATATCTATAGACAATAATGCAGTTGATGAGGTAAGCTGTTTACCATTTCCAAAAGTCTCATTTTTCATGTCTTGCCTATAAAACTAAATTCCACATACGCTGCAAACAGGCAAACAACCCAGTGTTGCTTCCTGTAAAAAATAATGGGAAAGAAGCATCAGAAACAGGGGGTAAAGAACATGTCTCTGAGGTAGATGATTCTGCACCGATAGAGTATGAAGACAGAAGGGGACTTTCCATAGGAAAAAAGACAGAGGATGAGAACAGTCATAATTCAGATGACACAAGCAAGGATCGTGAACAACTGGCTATTTCTCAGTCGCTGGGAAAAGAAAATCAGCCAAATAAAGAGGACCACCAATATGAGGAAGCAACTACGCCATTCATGAGTCCTGATGAACCTCTCCAATCCAAGGCAGACATTGAAAATCCTCAAGTGTTCACCATAGCAGAAGAGACAGAAATAAATGAAGACAAGCTTCAAGGTGAACCAATTCTTATTGAGCAATCGAATGAAATGCAAGATATCCTATTAAATGACCATTCACTTGAGAAGGTTAGGATGCTAAGATTTTGCATCTGAAATGTTATGTTTCCCTTATGTCCATTTCCTTTCCTGTACTTTCTTACATTTGGTTGAAGGCTGACTGAGGAGTCTATATGATAGATCGGCAACAAGCATAGAAGTAGAGAGGATTCTAGCTGTTGTTCTCCTCTAGAGGTAATAAACCAAAAGAGCAAGCAAGAAGATGATCTGAAGCTCGAAGTAAATCCAGGAGTAAAGGCAGATGGAACATTTGTTGGCACAAACAATACAAAAAGCAGCACCAAGGTCAAAGAATAAAATTACTACATCTTTCCTTTCTATAACATCTCACCATCACAAAACTCATGTTTCATGACATTCAAGCCAGTTTGAAGAACCTGAGACAAGCGATGCCACAGAGAGTTTCAAGATAGAGATGCCAACTGAAGAAAAGTTTGTTGAAGGGCCCAGCCAAGTTTTAGCAGCAGATGAAACAGAAAAATTCGGCACTGGAGAAGGAAAGGAGATAGGAAGTGAAAATAATAAAACTACTTATGATGATATCAAGCAAGAAGTAGAACCAGAAGCAAAGCCAAATGAAAGCACAAACAATGCAAGTCAAACTTCAAAGGTCAACAACCATGAACAACTAAAATATCATCTTTTCCATGCTTAACAACTAAACTTAGTTTTTTCTGATGTTTCATTGAATGCACAACAGACCGAAGAACCTCAGACAATTTATAGCACTCAGAGTTTGGAGAAACAAATCTCAGACGAAGAACAGGTTATTGAAGGGCATCACCAAACAGCAGAGGAAAGACTAAATGATCACCTTCCAGAAGATAAAAGGGAGAAAAATGACATTGATACAGAGACAGAAGATGAGTTGAAGCCAGAAGTGAAGACAGGATTAAGTACAGATGAAGTTTCTGACACTGTAGATGAAGCAAGTAACAGTAAAAAGGTTGGTGACAATTAAAGTAACTATAAATCCTCTTTTGCTTTTGCAATTACTCAACCTTGTGACACTAATGTTTTGTAAAACTCTTGTCAGTTTAAAGAAGCTGGGATGATTGAAGCCATGCAAAGTTTGAACAATCATTTGCTAAGCAACAAGAAGGTTGGTGAAGGGCCTTTGGAAATTGCTGAGCGATTAGAAAATTACAGCCCTGCAGAAGTAGGAAGGGAAAAAAGGAATGTCAAAGTTACATCAGAAGCAGTTGAGTCAAAGCCTGAGATATATACAGGACAAAAGGTAGATGAAATACCTAATGTCACAAAAAATTCAAGTGAAAGTACTGTGGTCAAACTACAAAAGTAATCAGATTTCCTCTTTCCTTTCTTCAAAGCTCAACTTCCTAAGATGTTTCTATGTATACCAGTTTGAAGAACCTGAGGTAATAGAAGCAACTCAGAGAATAAACACACCAATGTCAAGTGAAGAACAGGTTGTCGAGGGGCCTATGCAAGTGTCAGTTACAGAGAATGTAGTAAACTATTGCACTGCAGAAGAAAGAAAGGAGAAAAGGAAAGGCATTGATACAACTGGAGATGACTTAAATCCAGAAGTAGAT
This sequence comes from Coffea arabica, assembly GCF_036785885.1. Lineage (NCBI taxonomy): Eukaryota > Viridiplantae > Streptophyta > Magnoliopsida > Gentianales > Rubiaceae > Coffea > Coffea arabica. Next base: position 397,152 of record NC_092319.1, read on the forward strand.
CCAGAAGTGAAGGTAAATGAAGTATCAGCAACAACAAGCAATGCAAATCAAAGCAAAAAGGTTCAAGAACATAAAATTTGTTTCTTACCTTACTGTACAACTCAACTTCTTAATTCTTAAGTCCTATGTAATTTACCTCAGTTTGAAGAAACTGAGATATATGATGCCGCTCAGAGCTTCAAAAAACAATGTCCACCTGAAGAGAAAGGTCTTGAAGGAGCTTACCCAGTTTCAACTGCAGAAGAGAAAGTAAATTATAGCCCTGCAGAAAAAGAAGAGGAGGGAAGAGATGTCAAGGATACAGCAATGCAAGAGGAATTAAATCCAGAATTAGCTACAGGACTAAAGTTGGATGAATTATCAGAGTCCATCCGCAATGCAAGCACAAGTACAAAGGTCAAAGAACAAACACAAATTCAGTTTTCCATTTTCTGATAAGTAAATGTGCTTGTACTGATGTTCCAAACAATTCATACCAGTTTCAAGAACCTGAGCCCATTGACGTCACTCAGACTGTCAATAAACAGATATCACATGAGGAAAAGGTCATTGAACAGGCTGACCAAGTATCAACTCCAGAGGAACTAGTAAATTACCACCTTGTGGAAGAAGAGGAAAATGTCAAGGACACAACAACCGCAGATGACTTACAGCCTGAGGTAGATCCAGGAGTCAGGGCAAATGAAATATTTGATACCAAAGATAATGCAAGTGAAAGTACAAAGGTCAACAAACCTACACATTTCATCTTTTCATTTTGCCATAAAAAACTTGGTAATCCTGATGTTATATAAACATTGAAAGCAGTTTGAAAATCCTAAAATTGTTGATGCAACTCAGAGTTTGAACCAAAAGAGAAGGGAAGACAAGGTTGTTGACAGACCTCCCAAAGTTTCAACAGCAGAAGCAGCGAATTATTGCTCTCCAGACGTTAAGGACGAAGACAATGTTAAGGACGCAACACTCAGCCATGAGTTAAATCCAGATGTAGATCAAGGAGAAAATGACACTAAAGCATCTGAGACCACTGAAAATGCAAGTGAAAATACAAAGGTCAACAAGCCTACCCATTTCATCTTTTTATTTTGCCACAAACCAACTTGGTAATCCTGATGTTTTATAAACATTGAAAGCAGTTTGAAGATTCTGAAACTGTGGATGCAACTCAGAGTTTCAACCGACAGATGACAAGGGAAGAGAAGGTTGTTGACGGGCCTCCCAAAGTTTCAACAACAGAAGAAGCGGTGAATTACTGCTGTGCAGAGGAAGTTAAGGAGGAAGACCACGTCAAGGATGCAACACTCAGCCATGATTTAAATCCACATGTAGTTCAAGAAGAAAACGCCACTAAAGAATCTGAGACCACAGAAAATGCAAGTGAAAGTACGAAGGTTAGACAACAAAGATATCTACAATTTTGTTATTCATTTTTGTAAGAATTCCGCTTCATAATTATCATCAAGTCTATACAGGTCGAACAACCTCACTGCATTGAATTCTCTCAGAATTTCAAGAAAGACATTCCACATGAAGACGAAATTGTGGAAGGGCTTCACCTGGCTTCAACTAAAGAAGAAACAGTAAACTACTGCAATGCAGAAGAAGTTAAGGCAGAAGGCTATGTCAAGGAAACAGCAACCAGAGATGAGATAAAGCAGGAACTGGATTCCAAGGTAAGAGGCATATGAAACATCTAAGACCACAAAAACTGCAAGCATAACTCCAATGGTCTAACTACAAATTACCTAGTTCTTCTATTCTGTTACAACTCAACTTCACAATACTGATGATTCATAGCATATATAACAGTTGCAAGTATCTGAAAATAGAGAAGCAACTCGTGTAATCAACGCAGACATGGAAACTCAAGACGATGTTATTGAAGGAGCTCATCAAGTTTCAATTGTAGAGAATGTTGGAAATTATAGGCCTGCAGAAGAAAGAAAGGAGGACAATGTCGACAATGTCGACAATACAACTGGAGACAAGTTGTCAACAATAATAAAGGTAGATAAATATCCAACATCACAAAATTATAAACGATAAAGAGAGAGACTCTTAAAGTTTTGTCTTCCATTTTGTATAATAACTCAACTTTCATAATCCTGATGTTGCATACACATTCCAGCTTGAAGAAACCACTGGCACTGATGTGGCTGAAATTTTGGAGAAAGACAATCCAAGAAAAGACAAAGTCAATGAAGAACCTTCCCAAGTTTCAGCTGGAGAGGAACCAGCAAACTATAACCCGACAGAAGGAGGAAAGGAAAGGAATATCAATGATGCAGGAGCTCAAGATGAGTTAAAGCCAGAAGTAGCTCCAGGAGTAAAGCTATATGAAATATACGAAGACGTGAATGAAAGCAAAAGCACAAAGGTCAAAGAACAAGATACCCACAAATTTCAGGTTGCTTTTTTGGACTTCATCATGCATCAAGCTAACATTTCAACATATGTATGCCAGTTTCAACAACCTGAGCCAAGTGATACCACTCAGAGTGTCAACAAACAAATAAAAAGAGAAGATAAGGTTGTCAAAATGTCTCCGGACAAATTACCAGCAGACAAAATAGTAAATTATCAACTTGCAGAGGGAGTAGAGGTAAAGAATGTCAACGATAGAACACTGGCAGATGAAAACCACGAAGCAAAGCCTAAGACAGAATCAGGAATGATGGCAGATGAAATATCTGAAACGCATTATGCAAGTGAAAGTACAAAGGTAAAATAAGAATCAGAACTACCAATTTCATCCTTTTCTTATTGTAATAGATGACTTCATAATGCTTATAATTAATAACATTACACAACAGCTTACAGAAGCCAAGACTGTTGATGCAACTGATAGTTTCCAGGAAAAGATGCCACAGCAAGACAAGGTTGTTACAACTGCAGAACAAACAACTAATCAAAGCCCTGGACAAGAAGAAAAGGAGGAAAGGAATCTCAATGTTACAACAATCAGCGATGAGTTAAAGCCTGAAATAGATCCAGGAGAAATATCTCCGACCGTAGACAATGCAGAAGTAGGAAAGGAGAAAAGGAATGTCACAGTTACAACAGCAGATGAGTCAAAGCCTGAGAGACATATAGGACAAAAGGTAGATGAGATACCTAATGTCACAAAAAATTCGAGTGAAAGTACAGAAGTCAAACTAGAAAAGTAAATAGAATTTCCTCTTTCCTTTCATTAAAACTCAAATTTCTAATATGTTTCTATTTATACCAGTTTGAAGAACCTGAGGTAACAGATGCATCTCAGAGAACAAACACACCAATGTCAAGTGAAGAACAGGTTGTCGAGGGGCCTATGCAAGTGTCAATTGAAGTTAATTATTGCAATGCAGAAGAAAGAAAGGAGAAAAGGAATGGCATTGATACAACTGGAGCTGACTTAAAACCAGAAGTAGATCAAGAAGTGAAGGTAGATAAAGTATCAGCAACCACAAGCAATGCAAGTCAAAGCAAAAAGGTTTATGAACATGAAACATATTTCTTTCCTTTCTGTACAACTCAACTTCTTGATTCTTAAGTCCAATATAATTTACCTCAGTTTGAAGGAACTGAGATATTTGATGCTCAGAGCCCCAAAAAACAAAGTCCGCCTGAAGACAAAGGCCTTGAAGGACCTTACCCAGTTTCAACTGCAGAAGAGAAAATAAATTATAGCCCTGCAGAAAAACCAGAGGAGGAAAGAGATGTCAATGATACAGCAATGCAAGAAGAATTAAATCCAGAATTAGCTCCAGGAATAAAGTCGGATGGATTATCACAGTCCATCAGGAATGTAAGCACAACTACATAGATCAAAGAACAAAAACAAATTCAATTTTCCATTTTCTGATAAGTAAATGTGCTTGTGCTAATGTTCCAAACAACTCATACCAGTTTCAAGAACCTGAGCCCATTGATGCCACTGAGACTGTCAACAAAAAGATACCAAGTAAAGAAAAGGTTGTTGAACAGCATGACCAAGTATCAACTCCAGATGAAATATTAAATTACCACCTTGCAGAAGATAAGAAAAAGAGTGTCAAGGACACATCAACTGCAGATGAATTACAGCCCAAGGTAAATGCAGGAGTCAGGGCAAATGAAATATTTGATACCATAGATAATGCAAGTGAAAGTATAAAGGTCAACAAACCTACCCATTTTATCCTTTTATTTTGCCACAAACCAACTTGGTAATCCTGATGTTTTATAAAATTGAAAGCAGTTTGAAGATCCTGAAACTGTGGATGCAACTCAGAGTTTAAACCAACTAACGACAAGGGAAGAGAAGGTTGTTCATGGGCCTCCCAAAGTTTCAACAACAGAAGAAGCAGTGAATTACTTCTGCAAAGAGGAAGTTAAGGAGGAAAATGTAAATGATGCAACACTCAGCCATGATTCAAATCCACATGGAGTTCAAGAAGAAAATGACACTAAAGAATCTGAGACCACAGAAAATGCAAGTGAAAGTACAAAGGTCAGGCAACAAAGATAACTAGAATTTTGTCATTCATTTTTGTAACAATTCCACTTCATAATGATCATATTTCATCAAATCTATACAGTTCAAACAACCTTGCTGTATTGAATTCACTCAGAATCTCAAGAAAGACATTCCACATGAAGACGAAATTGTGGAAGGGCTACATCTGTCTTCAACTAAAGAAGAAACAGTAAGCTACCATGAAATTGTGGAAGGGCTGCACCCGTCTTCAACTAAAGAAGAAACAGTAAGCTACCGCAACACAGAAGAAGTTAAGGCAGAAAGTTATGTCAAGGAAACAACAACCAGATATGAGTTAAAGCCGGAACGGGATTCCAAGGTAGAGGTATATGAAACATTTAAGACCACAAAAACTGCAAGCATAACTCCAATGGTCCAACTACAAAATAACAATTCCTTCTGTTCTGTTACAACTCAGCTTTATAATAACAATGTTTCATAGCATGCATACCAGTTGAAAGTATCTGAAAATATAGAAGCAATTCATGGACCCAACACAAACATGGAAAGTGAAGACGACATTATTGAGGGAACTCATCAAGTTTCAGTTGTAGAGAATGTTGAAAATTATAGGCCTGCAGAAGAAAGAAAGGAGGACAATGTCAACAATACAACTGGAGACAAGTTGTCAACAATAATAAAGGCAGATAAATATCCAACATCACAAAATTATAAGGATAAAGAGAAAAACTCTAAAGTTTCATCTTCCATTTTTTTATGATGACTCAACTTTCATAATCCTGATGTTGCATACACATTCCAGCTTGAAGACACAAATGAGACTGACATGGCTGAAAATTTGGAGAAAGACATCCCAAGAAAAGACAAAGTCAACGAAGAACTTTCCCAAGTTTCAGCTGGAGAGGTATCAGCAAACTATAAGCCAGCAGGAGGAGGAAAGGAAAGGAATGTCAATGATGCAGCAACTCAAGATGAGTTAAAGCCAGAAGTAGCTCCAGGAGTCAAGCTATATGGACTATCCGAAGACATGAATGAAAGCGAAAGCAAAAAGGTCAAAGCACATGATACCTACAAATTTCAGGTCTCTTTTTCGAACTTCATCATGCAGCAAGCTAACATTTCAACATATATATATATATACCAGCTTCAAGAACCTGAGCCAATTGATACCACTCAGAGTGTTAGCAAACAAATAAAAGAAGAAGATAAGGTTGTTGAAAGGTCTCCGGGCACATTACCAGCAGACAAATTAGTAAATGATCACCTTGCAGATGGAGGAGAGGTAAAGCATGTCAAGGATAGAACACCGGCAGATGAAAACCTTGAAGCAAAGCCAAAGACAGAATCAAGAATGATGGCAGATGAAATATCTGAAACGCATTATGCAAGTGAAAGTACAAAGGTAAAATAAGAATCAGAACTACCAATTTCATCTTTTTCTTATTGTAATAGATGACTTCACAATGCTAATAATTAATAACATTTCACAACAGCTTACAGAAGCCAAGACTGTTGATGCAACTGATAGTTTCCAGGAAGAGCAGACAAAGGAAGGCAAGGTTGTTGAAGGGCCACCCAAAGTTTCAACTGCAGAACAAACAATTACCGATAGCCCTGGAGAGGAAGAAAAGGAGGAAAGGAATCTCAATGTTACAACCATCAGTGATAAGTTAAAGCCTGAACTAGATCCAGGAGAAATATCTCCAACAATAGACAATGCAAGTCAAATTACAAAGGTCAAACAACAAAATTCGTTATTTCATTTTTCACTTTTGTACCAGCTCAACATCACAATGCTGATGCTTCATAAATTTCTTACCAGTTCAAAGGACCTGAAATTGTTGATGTCAGCCCAAGTTTCAAGAAAGAGATGCCAAGTGAAGATGAGATTGTTGAAAGGCCACCCCAAGTTCCCACTCCAGAGGAATTAGTAAGTTATAGCCCTGATGAAGAAGGAAAGACAGAAACAAATGTCAAGGAAACAACAAACAGAGATTACTTGAATCCGGAAGCAGATCACAAAATGGAGGAAGATGAAATATCTGAGAGCACAAATAGTACAAGTAAAACTACAGAGGTATAAGAACAGACTAACTAAAGTTCATCCTTATTTATGTAACATCAACTTCCTAATATTACAGTTTCATAAAATTTATACCAGTTTGAACTACCTGAGAACATAGAAGCAACTAAGGGAGTGAACACACAGATGCCAAGAGAAGACAAGATTGGTGAAAGGTCTATCCAAGTTTCAATTGCCAAGGTTGTTGGAAGTTTTAGCCAAGAAATAAAGGACAAGAGTGTTGACAATGCGACTGGTGATGAGTCACCAACCAGAATAAAGGTAGATGAAAACTCTAAGACCACATTAAATGCTAGTCAAAATACAAAGGCCAAAGGAAAAATATTAAGAAATTAGTGTTCTGTTTTGGTAACAACTCAGTTCCACAATGCTGATGTCGCATAACTCTATTACAGCTTGAAGGATACCATGTGAATGATACAAACCAAAGTTTAGAGAAGGAGATCACAAGTAAAGACAAAGTTGCTGAACAACCTTTCCAAGTATCAACTGCAAAGGAACAAGTAAATGATATCCCAGGAGTAGGAAAGGAGGAAAGGAATGTGACAGATGCAGCAATCCAGGATGAATTACAGCCAGAAGTAGCTCCAGGAATAAAGCCAGATGATGCATCTCGGACCATGATGAATGCAAGTGGAAGTATTAAGGTCAAAAAAGTTAAAAGTACCAATAATTTAAGTATTCCTTTTGGTGATAGCTCAATATCATACAGCTGACAATAAAAAATTTATACCAGTTTCAAGAACCTGAGCCAATTGATGCCGCTCAGAGTATCGAAGAACAGATAACAAGTAAAGACAAGGACGTTGAAGGGCTTCACCATGTATCAACTATGGATGAAATAGTAAATTATCACCATGCAGATGAGGGAGAGGAAAAGAATGTCAAGGATAAAGCTATCATAGATGAATTAAAGCTGAAGGTAGAATCAGGAGTCAAGGCAGATGAAGTATCTGAGACACATTATGCAAGCGAAAGCACAAAGGTCAAAAATAATAACTACCAATTTCATCATTCCCTTTGGTAACAAATTACTTTGTAATGCTAACATTTGATAAAATTCATACCAGTTCAAAGAAGCAGAGACTGTTGATGCAACTAGCAGTTTCCAGGAACAGATGCCAAAGGAAGACAAGGTTGTTGAAGCGCCTGCCAGAGTTTCAACTACAGAAGCAGTAGTTAGTTGCCGCCAACCAGAAGAAAAAAGGGAGGAAAGGAATGTCAAAAATACAACAATCAGAGATGAATTAAAGGGCGAAGTAAATTCACACTTAACAGTCAGTGAAGTACCTGAGACCATACAAAATGCAAGTGAAAACGCAAAGGTCAGACAAAAATAATAACTAAAATTTGATATTCCATTTCTGGTTTAGATCAACACTGTAATGCTGATATCCCATAAATAATGCCAGTTCAAAGGATCTGAGCCAATTAATGTCACTCAGGAAGTGCCAATTGAAGACAAGGTTGTTGAAGGTCCTCCCCAAGTTTCAATTGCAGAGGAAACAGTATATTATAGCCATGCGGAAGAAGGAAACGCAGAAAGGAATACCAATGAAACAGCAACGAAAGATGAGCAAAAGGCCAGAGTGAATCCCGAAATAGGGGTAGAAGAAATATCTCTGACCACAAAAAGTGAAAGTGAAAGTGAAAGTACACAGGTCTATAATTTAAAATACCCACTTTAGTCCTTTTTTGTAATAACATTCCTACTGCTGATATTTGATAAACTTTATACCAGTTTGAGGTACCTGAGAGAACAGAAGCAGCTCCGGATATCAACAAAAAGATGCCAAGTGAAGACAAGGTTGTCAAAGAGCTGTCTTTCCAAGTCTCGATTGCAGAGCATGTAGGAAACTATGGCTGCACAGAGGAAAGAAATGAGGACACGAATGTTACAGATACAACTGCAGACAAGTTAGCAACAGGAATAAAGGTAGATGAAATATCTAGTACCACAAAAGTTGCAAGTCAAAGTACAAATGTCCATGAAAATGTACGTAAATTGTTTTTTGGTTTTTTAGCAACTCAATTTCTTAGTGCTGATATTGCAAAAATCTATTTTAGCTTGACGAAACTGAAGATTTCAAGAAACAGATTCCAACTAAAGACCAAGTTGTTGATGGAACTTGCCAAGTTTCAACTGCAGTGGAACTAGTCAATTTTAGCTCCACAGAAGAAGGAAAAGAGGAAGGCAGAGTCATGGATGTGTCAAAGCAAGCTGAGTTAAATCCAGAAGGAGCTCCAGAAATAAAGTCAAATGAAACATCAGAGACCCCAATGAATGCAAGTGAAAGTACCAAGGTCAAAGAACAAAAGTACCTATAATTTTAGCTTCCTTTTTATGATAACTCAACTTCATAATGCTTATCATTCAACTGGTGTACAACAGTTTCAAGAACCTGAGACGATAGATGCCACTAAGAGTTCCCACAAACAGATGACGTATGAAGACAGGGATGTTGAAGGGTCTGACCAAATTTCAACTGTAGAGGGAATCGATAATTACAACCTTGCACAACAAGAGTGGAATGTCCAGGATACAAGAACTCTAGATGAGTTAAAGCCAGAGGAAGATCCAGGAGCACAGGCAGAGACTATTTCTGAGACCACATATTGTGCAAGCAGGAGTATCAAGGTCACACAAAACATACATATAAATTTACACACACACACATATATATAATCAATTTTATCATGCTAATGTTTCATTAATGGGTACCAGTTTGAAGAACCTGAAGCAGTTCATGCCAACCATAGTTTCAAAATAGGGATGCCAGCAGACAAGGTCGTTAAAGAGCCTCCTCAAGTTTCAACTGCAGAGGACAAGGTTAATTACAGCCCTGAAGAAGAAAGAAAGGAGGAAACCAACGTCAAGTATACAAAATCTAGCGATGATCTACAGTCAGAAGTTGAGCCAGGATTGATTGTCAATGTATCTGATGTCATAAATGATGCAAGTCAAAATACAAAGGTCAGACAATAAAAATAACAACTTCATCTTTCCTTCCTTCTGTAGCAACCTCAGATTCATAAAATGCCTGATGCTTCATAAACGTTTACACAAGCTTGAAGATAATGAAAATATGCATGTCACACAGAATTGCAACGACCAGATGGCAAGTGAAGATGAGGGTGTTGAAGGGCCTCCCCAAGTTTCAACTGCAGAGGAAATACTAAGTTACAGTCCAACAGAAGAAGGAAAGGAGGAAAGTAGTGTCAAGGATACATCAGCCATTGATGAATTAAAGACGAGAGTATGTCCCAAAGAAAAGGTTGATGAAATATCAGAACCCACAAACAGTGCAACGGAAACTACACAGGTCAGACAACATAAATAACTGCATCTTGTCTTTCCTTTTTGTAATAACTCAACTTTGTAATGCTGATAGTTCATAAATCTTGCTAGTTTGAAGAACCTGAGATAATTGATGCTGCTCAGAGTTCCAAGAAACAGATCCTAAGTGAAGAAAATGTTGTTGGTGGGTATTGCGAGGTTTTAACAGCAAAGGAAATAAAACATTATACCCTTGGAGAAAATGTGGAAGAAACTAATGTGAATGATACAAGTGCTGATGAGCTAAATACAGAAGAAGATATCAGAGGAACGGTAGATGAAATATCTGTCAGCACAAATAATGCAAGGGAAACTACAAAGGTTAAACAACTAACATAACCATGATTTAGTCCCTTTCTATAGCAACTCAACTGTATAATCTTATATTTTATCAATTATATATCAGTTTGACAAAACTGCGACATCTGACGCCACTCAGAGATTCAAGAAGCAGAAGCCAAGTGCAGATAAAGTCGTTGAAGAACCTCACCAAGATCCAATTATGGTGGAAACAGTGCAATATTGCCCTGCAGAAGAAGAAAAGCAGCAAAGGTGTACAATGGATACGACAACCAAATCAGAATTGCAGGAAAAAGCAGACAAGTTGCCCAGAAGAAACACAGAAACTGAAGTGGCTACTTCAAATGAAAAGGTCACATAGCAATACAGTTCTATCTTTAGCATGATGATCTTAAAGCATGCTTGCAATGAATGAAAAGCTAAGAAATCCAATCCCAATGATGTTTCTTCCATCTTTCTCTTCCCTGCATGGCATAAGCACAAACAAGTTTTTCCTTGCTTCCCTGAGTGCATTAAGGTAGCTCATAAAAAAGAAATGTAAGCATAGACCTCTTCTTAAGGGCATCATATATATTTTGCCTGGATAAAACCCTAGGATACCAACCAGCACCTTTATTTTTCAGAAATCAGAAAGCCTACATGAGTTAAGTAACCTTTATATCATATGGCTTACTTGTAATAGTGCAGAAGAAATGACTGTTCTATCATCCATGACTGTAAAATTTTAAAAAATTAGTTCTTGATGATTCTTCCAACATTTACAGAGGTGCGGCCCACAAAGACTGGACTCCAAAAAATATAATTCCACAACAAACCCAAATTATATCAATGAAATAGTCCATCTCTTGCATAAAGAAAGAAGTAAAAGAAATAGCACAACATAAAAAGAAGGTCAAAAACAGAGGAATCGAACAGAATAAACTCTTCTAGGTCTTACAGGCTTCAGCATGTTTTAGCTTGCAGTCTTCATCAGGTCATCACTATCCTGCCATACCAAACATGTTTGTTGCATAATGTCATATACACTGTTTCATTCTTCTCTTTTCTCTAGTTTGACCAAAAAAAATCTTTTGGGTTTCTTAACTACAACTTTATTATGCATGAGGACCATATTTGTAATAACTAAGCTACCCATAACATGAGATTATAATTTATGTCCCATACTTGTATAGGTTGAAATTCCTGGAGTATGGTCTCCAAAGTACGACGAGGGTGTAAAGGGTTCTAATTACCAAGAAAAAATATTCAAATATGATTCAGAAGTGACTGCAACAGCATCATCAAAGAAATTAGGTGAATACATTGTGTCTGGAGCTGAGCCGCTAAAGCCAGTCCATGAAAAGATTGGGGATTATCCAAAGAGTGAAGATGTTGCCAAAGAAGACATAAATACTTTGGAAAGCCACAAGGATGATACAGTGACTCACTATTCACCAAGTGAATCATTGTATGAAATGACTAATGCCACAGGAGGCTTGGTTCTGGAAAAGCAAGAGGGCAGAATTGATAAAGCTGTCAGTCTACTTCTCTCTGGAACTTCTAGAGATGAAGAGAGCAATAAATTGGATAAAGAAGAGCAGTATTGTTCAATTACACAAAAGGAATCCAGAAAAGAGGTCAGCAGCATACCAAAAGGGAGTGGTATCAAAGATAAGGAAAAGGAAGAAAAGGTTGAGGTATGAAGAAATGCATAACAGTAATAACTTGAAATTTTTTAAATGAACAAGAATAGAACTGATGTTTTTTTCACAGGGACAGGAAAGTCTCCCAACATGGATAAGTGTGACGAAGCTAGACGGAGATGAAAATATCACAAAAAGTGAAAATGAAGATAAAAAGTTTCACAATCAGAGCAAAAACTCTGATTTTCCATTTACTGGGCAGGAGTCGGCAAGAGAATTCCAAGGCAACATAAAGGAGCTGCAACGTGCCAATGATTTCAATCTTGTTGCATCGAAGGTAGAAGCAGAAAGTGGAAGAGAAAGAAAGGCGAGTGATGAATGCGAAGATATGTCAAGCTATATAAAATCAGATCTAATTCCAGAAGTGAAGGTCATGGAGAGACCCAGAGAAGAAATCTTAACAAAGGCTGAATGTAAGGAAGACAAAGGTCAGGTTGATAAAATAGCACAAAAAGGTGGATTGGCTGATCTTACACAAGCCACAAATAACTCTGAGGACATCAACATGCCATATAAAAGTTCCATTATAATGTCAGATTTGGTGATTATGGCAAAAGAAGATCCTGAAACTGGCATTGAAAGACAGCTTTTAACTGAAGACAAAGACATCTCACTAATGCAAAAAGGCCAGAGAGGTGAAACTTTACAGCCTGAAACAGAAGAACTCAAACCTGGAGATGCTTCCCAGGCTGCAGCAGAGGCAGTCAAAGAAGAATATGGAGAAAAGGAACGACTTAATAATGACTGCAATGACGAAACACAGAAATTCAGATCAGCCATATCAGAAGAGAACTCAGAGTCTGAGCTGGTGCCAGAACAAGATGATAGAGAAGCTCAAGGCCAACAAAAAACCATCAACCAATCAAGATTGGAGGTAACTAGAAAGGAGGGGCCTTTTGATCCTGTGACTGAGATGGATACCAGTCTCCTTCTGAACATGCAAAAACATGAGGGGGGCCCTTGTTGTGATTCTGATAAGCAAGAAGGAGGAGGAGATCCAAATGATAGCTTAATTGACAACAAGAATCTCCCAGTCCAGGAAACAGAAAGCATCTGTGCTGGAAAAGAAGACCAGGAACCAGTAACATGCAACGAAGATAAGGAAACTGAAAAAGCAACAGGGGGGCTCATATTAGAGGAAAAAACTACGACTTCACTTCCTAATCTTCTCGAGGTATCAAAGAATGAGAACTCACAAGTGTCTGGAGACATTATTTCAGAAAGCAAGCAGACAATTCGAAGAGAAGGGATGAAGAATGGAATAACAGGAACTTCTGAACCTAAGGAACCGAACACTGATGAAGCTAAAGATGAAGAAGGGGAAGAAGATAAACAGCAAAGAGAAGAGCTAGGCTATGACCATCCAGTCATAGTAGAAGCCTCAAGAGATATCCATGTCAAAGCTTCTCCAAAGAAATCTCATAGTATCTTGTCAGGCGTTGGATCAAAAGTCAAGCACTCAATAGCTAAGGTCAAGAAAGCAATCACAGGGAAGTCTTCTCATCCAAAGCCATCATCACCAAAGTAAAGCAAGAAGATCGCCATTTGGCACCGCATAGTTCAGTTTGGAATCTTCTATTGCAGATAACTTGAAATTCATCAAACCAAGGACATGCTATCAGTTTAAATCTATCATGATAGGGAGCATTTCAAATCAGTACTTAAACAGCGCTAAGTGATAGGGATCATATATTCAGGTGTAAATGCCAAACAGATGTAGTAATACTCAGCTTTGTGTGTGTGTCAAGTTTCTGTTTTCACTGGCTTCAGAATTTGACAATATGTTGCGATGGCATGAAAATAATAAAGAGAAAATTACCAGACAACATGCTGCATGCTTATCCAGATTGCTAATCACTATATTCCAATTTCTGAAGAGCAATTTAAGCAAAAGCATTAAAGAATAGCCAATAATCATAATTCTTGATGTTAATGGAAAAAATGGTGTGAATGCCACAGATTATGGAAAGATTACAAACATGATCTGAGTTAGTAAATTAGATTCGTCGGAAGCCACGGAAAATAGCAAGAAACAATCTTTTAAACATCTGATCCAAATAAAGGAAGTCATAAACTTCATATTGCAAATGCAGCTTGTCATTATCTGAATGTCCAAGCACCGCCTTCTTCCATCCAAAGCTAAAATGGTACTGCTCTTCGTCTGAATATACTTCTCTTTCAAGCCCATCCTGACTCCCATATACATGAAATATATGTGATGGCTCCTGAATCACCAAATAGCACATGAAGCGCCCCAATGATTTTCAGTCATGAAAAGAACTGCATTTTTATTAAGGCTAAAAATAAAGTAGACAAGTTCAAATCAATACCAAGCTTTAAAATAAGGACCAAGGGATTGAGTGGAAGTGCTAAAATCATCATTATCGAACTTTCAAATTATGACTTGGGGGGAAATTTTTCTCACCAACTGCTGCAGACATATACAAATGACTTACCATGTACTAGATAACTGACACCAAATGACCATCTGAAAGTATGAAGAAAACCAGGCTAAGTTCTACCAGAATGAAATTTCCCGTTAGGAAAAGGAATTTGGATCGACCGTTTCGTCAATTGTGACCGTCCTAACCAATCAAAAAATTTTTAATATCTCATTATGAAGCATTTTCATGCATTTTCCAAATCTTTAACGTGCATGAGGAGCAGGCTGACCTCTATCAGGGTGCTCTGACTTAGGAGACTGCCGCAACACCTGAAAAGCGAAAAGTAATATTAGACATCAAAATGGTCAGACTTGCATCATGGGATTCAAATATCAACTCTCATCCACCAAGAAGAGAAATGCACAAAGGCTAGCTAAATGGTAACAGGAAAGGACTTTGTGCGTACAATTTATCACTTCTGCGCAATTTATTAAAGCTAAATGCCCTCCACCGAAAGATAAGCAAACGGAAATTGGAAAAGAATTTATAAAAACAATCGAAGGCATGGCAGCAAGATAACAAGTTAACACAGATAGGATAATAGCCAAATCTTAAAATAAAATACGGCAGGTAGCTCATTAAGGTTTAAAAAAATGCTCATGAAGCAAATATCATGAAGAACGGCCATTCACGGAAAAATCTGTGAATGGATACTTTATCAAATTGAAGTTGAAAGAATGAATATGTATGGACATGATCAGTATAGTTGCAAATGACAACGGTACCTTACGATCGTTGTAACCGCTGAAAATTGAAACAACAACTACACGAGAGTGGAGGGTCAGACAACTAACCAGATTGCGAGCTCCCCGTTCATTATTTAAACTTGCACAGGTCCACTCTTCATGGCATTAAGATACTAAAGAACATTTTCAAACAGTCTATGGTTTTATCGTAATAACCACATTCCGTCATAAAATTGAGGCAAGAAAAGAAGACTTGCAATGGAAAAATTTGTTGCTACGGATAAGGCGTATGTGTGGCCACAGTGGTGATGACGGCGGCGGTGGTGTCAATTGTAAGATTTTGGTGAAACTCGTCGGTCCTGAGAAGAATGAAGGAGGCGGAGGAGGAGGTCAAGGATGTTTGGATTGCCCATGCAATTTATTTTACTTGCATCATAAAGCTTTATGCTACATTTCCAAGGGTTAATTTTGGATAGGAGTTTATTTGGATGATTTATTTGAGATAATTACTGTTACACTTTTTGTAATATAATGTATGTGAAATAAAAATATGATTGGAAAGATAAAATGATAATTAGAATTTGTGAAACAAATTATTTTATATCAAAACATTTCAATCTAAACACAAATTAAATGAGTTTATTCCCGCTAGGTATGGATTCATGCTGCTTAATGGTAATTTAAATTTTAACTTCGGACTCAGAGAGAGAGAGATAGACTTTTTCAACTACTCAAACATCCAACTTCGCTCGTATATTAACGAGTAAATCCTATATACATTGACTGTGTATATACACTATCATCATCTGATTCATGACATGTGTGTAAAAATAATTTAAATTTTCTATGATTGTCATTTATCAAACGCTATACAGTGAATATATAGGAAACATTAATCCTATATTAATCTTATCACACTATATTTGCACCCACTTCATTTCCATAAAAATAAGCTCTCTTTTCTTATTGTACTTGTCTCAAATTATGGGTCCATTTCCGTTTTTGAAAAAATAGTCGGTGCATGAATTTGCTAGCATATCCATATTTAGTTTGCATCTTAATTAGTAAATATGACATTCTATTAGTTAATCATTCAACTAGAAATATTAAATACAACACTAAAACAAGTATTAATGAAAAGGCATTTAAAGAAAGTACTCAGCAACAAATGATTACATTGACTATCCGGCCTAATCAGAGTAGAAATCAGTTTATCTTTATGGGACATATGAGTATATGTAATATGTAAAGATTAATCTATTTTACGATTGGGTAAATGGCAATAAACCCCTTAATGTTTGGTCTTAAATTCACTTTATAGCCTAATGTTTATTTTTGATCATTTTGTCCGGTCAAAAAAATGTTTGGCCGTTAAAATTGTTCAATTTTCAAAAATGTCCCTGCTTCTTTTGTCCTAGCCATAGTAGATAGAAAAGTTGTATGTACATGAAATACGAAGATACGATTGGTTAACAGTTAAGCCAAATCTTTTGCCTCCTAGTTGTAAATATTCGGAAAGTGTTAGTTTTGATCGGGACCATTAACCGTGCTCTGCTTGGTTCAACCCAGACAACGGCAAGTAGAACCCGTGCCGTGCACAAAAGAATGCGTGTTTTTAAACCTAGACTGAAAACTGAAAAGTGAAGCAAAAAAGCTTCTCATTTGTCATTTAATCGGTTTGACTCCAATTAAAAGGTTTAATCATTTTTTAGATTTACTTTATTATAAAAATTTGAATAATAGAAAAGAAAAACTAATAGAAACTGATTAAACCTCCTAATTTTTACTGATTCAATAGATTCTTAAACGAATTTGACCAATTCAATTGATTATTTCGATTAATTATTAAACCAGACCAGAGGCATGACAAATTTCGCAATTTCTGATCCGGTCCGGTTTTCAAACTGCTCCGTGAACGTCTCAGTAGTTGACCGCGCGCTGAAAAGGACAATAACAGGTGAATCTTTTCCAGGTAACCTTACCGCCATGACAGAACCACTTCGAGCACATCTTCCTCAAATACATTTAACAAAATTTCCTCAAATACATCTTCCTCAATATTGAGCCAATTTTGCAAGTCCAAAAGAACGATAAAGATGAATAACACCAATTGCCGCAAAACTTTAGCCAATCAAGTCGGCAATCTTCAAGACAATATACAAAGTGATTTTTCTTTCTAATCCTCTGCCTCTCCCCCCCCCCCTCTCCTCTTTTTTCCCCTTTTTCATGGTCTCGTCTTCGTACAATGGGTAATGCTTGACCAAGTTCTACAAGCAGGAGAATGGAGACCAAAATTTTACAAAAGATGAACGTGTAACCATTTCAGGTTACCACAATACCCAGTATCCCATTACGACTTTTTCGCTGCGTCAATTTTTTCCTTTCTTTCCTTGAGAAGGTGAACATGAGCACGTTTCCGCTGTTTGCCAATCTGTACGAGAAAGAACGGTAGCCATGAGCCACAAATCATATTGGTCAATAAATGATCAAACTGGGAACGCTTTTTCCAAAATTTTAAATCGCTTTTAACACATGTTAATTCACCACCAAACAAAAGCAGATTAACTTTTCTGGTGTTCGGTGAAAGGGGTGGCTAAGCATGCATCTCAATAACATACACAGAACTTACCTGCATAGCTTCATAAAGCTTTCTCTTCCTACGAGGCATCACAACCTTGGACATGTTATCAGCATCCTCAGTAATCTGGAGCAAATTAGAGAGAGATTCTTCCACAGCATCATTCTGCTTGACTGTATCCACAATGGAAGGATACTGAGTTCCTTGAAGCTCCAACTTCAGTTCATCATGATATTGCTTCTGAAGAATAGACATCTGCGCTTATGCAAATTTGATCACTCAGGACTATTTCCAGACACATAAATTTGATCTAGACAGAATGCTTAAAGGTCAGATTTGAGGAATTGTGGTGGCATGAAATATAGTAAAGGAGTTCAACCTCTACACAAAGGGAAGACATATGACTTCCCTGGTAAATATTAGTACTTCACCAATAGGGTCCATTCAGTTATTTATAGGTTTCTGAATGCAAGTATCCACTAAATCACAGACCAACGCCATCATACTCACCATCTAATAGGCGAAGTAAATAATCATAGTGAAGGTAAAAACACTCGGACAATTAACAATACCAGGTACCTAACTGTAGTAAAGGTATAATTCCCGTTAACAAGTAAGATACTTGTAAAAATAATTCTTGTCCGGCAGAATTTAAAAAATCATTCCATGTTAACCCAATATATCAGATGATGAACTAGTTTGTATCCTAGATTTCTATAAATACGTGCAATGACAACCACCAGTTATGAGATTTAATCTGTCAGACGAGAAAAGCACGTGATCCTTAAGTTATACCAATACTCTAAGCTAGGACATATTTTAGTTCTGAAATTAAAAAAAAAAAAGACAGTTATGTGAGAAAATTATACTATAGTTTACACAATTAGTATCACATTTAATCAGCTTAGATCTACTTTGAAAATACCTTTTTCTTTTTCTCAGCAGCTTCAATTGCTTCAGCACGATCAATGATACCTTCAACCAATAAAGTCTGTGGATCAGCCAAGTCTTCCGTTCCCACACCAGGCATTGGAAGGACTTCTTTTCTTGCAGCAGCCTGCAGCCGTTTGATGGTCTCTGCATACTCAGGAACATATCCTTCTGCCTCATTGTCAACAAAAGGTGACAAATGTGGTGGAGGAATCCTGCTAAGACAAACTTCTTAGGACATCCAAATGATAAAAATGTCTAGTACATAAACATTGAAAACATACAGTGAGGAGGACACCATCCTGCCAAAGGATGATACAACCCAAAAAAAGTGATAGTCAATTACATATTCTCCTACCCTTTCTTTGGACTTAGAATTATTCTAAGGAACTAAACATAGGATAATGGTCTATGGACCCCAAAGTGAATCAACAAATAACTACTGAATTTATTGTCAATGATTATGGAAGATATACGTACTCATGCAAACACAAAACATAAAACATTACCTTCCAACTAAGTAATCATCAGTAGGCAATACTATTCGCGCATTTACACAATCATAAACCCATTGAGGCTGCAAATATGCTCGAGAAAGGAATGTGTGTTTCTGAGTTGGCCTGTCAACAATCTGCACATGCAAAATTTTAGGATCATATATACTTTCAGACTAGAAGTTAAAGCTTCATCAACACAAATTAGAGGTTTAACACCCCTACAACAAGTGGAAACACATACGTGATCATGCATAGTTCAAATAATCAGGATCAGATTACAGAGGTACCTAATATCCCAAACCTCACAATCCAGCACAACACAAGGTAGTGTTCTTTGGGTTAGTGTTGGGATACAGTTGTTTGCTACAATCTGTGGCTACAGTTGTTTAGCATATCACAACAATACATGTCTAGTAGTGTTCTTTGGGTTTTGGTGCCAAAATCACATCTACCAAATCAGATTACATTTCACACGACAAATGAATTTGAAGACATATGCATTTTATATTACATCTGCTGTGTCAGACCTGATGAGTAATGCTCTGATCAGATTCGTTGAATGGAGCTCCTTCTCCCTCCCAAGAAACCAGACCTCCAAAAGCTGGGATTATAAATAGCAAAGATTCTCTAGGAACCTGGATATAAAGCAACAAAAAATCATGGAAACAAGCACAAACCCATGCTTACACATACGCACAGAGTGATAGCAGAATTATACATCTAATTTGTTAAATAAGAAAAAGTAGAGGTCAATAGACTACACCAGAGGATGCATATCTCAACCCCAACTCTAAAGTGCACAAATACTCACCAACAAGACATACCATAGAGAGCCAGTCATCCAAGAAAACCACTGCTTAACATATTTGTCAACAACAAAACAAGAAACACAATCACAGAACTATCTAAAAGGACATCTGAACCCCTAAAGCTCAACAAACATTTACAAATGCTATTTTTAACACCTGAATTGCAATAATAACAGCTGTTGACTACGATTCAGGAGGAAAAGCTATTGCAAGTTGCAGCAAGGCAACATGAATTTTTATCACACGAACAATGTGAATGTGATAAAGCATACTAATAGGATGTCACTATGAAAATGCCTAAGATAAGTACATCAGAATATGACAAGGAGCAGGCAAAACATGAAAGACTCTGAAACATGAAAAATTCACTTCATTGAAAGTGAGCAAGAAAAAGTAGTCCCACTAACAGCTCAAGAAAGCCAGTGTAAAACCAAACAGAATACAGTTTTCACCAGCATAAGAAGTTCTGTGCTCAGTGTCTGCTACCATGTTATATGTAAGAAGACAACATGCCATATTTAAGACAAATAGTGATGCCAACATTCCCATGCCTCAGAAGCTTTTAGTTTATAGGAGAGCAGGAAGTCAAGAGATGTCAAATATTCATATGCAATAAATATTCAATCCAAGGATTACGAAGGTAACATCCATTTAAGTTCAACTATAAACCTCCAGATGAACAATCCTTCAGCTTATTTCCTTGAATTATGTTTTACAGCAGGTATGTTCCCTTGGGGACTGACTCTGCACCTCATTAATAGCTTCATTCCACATCAAACCCCTTCCACTTCCCAATATCCCAATCAACGAGGGAAATATTCAGTAAAATGATCAGTCCAACTCATCAAACACAAAAGATACAAGATAATAAAATCACAATAACCAATGCAAAACTATTCCCACCTCACGGCTCAAGAAAAATTTCATATTCTTGAAAAGGCTTCTACATTCCCTCGTATTGGTATCTTCTTCTTCATTGCCTTCTGCATCTCCAATAAGATGCATCAATGCCCCAGGCTCATTTGAAGGAAGTTGGTGTTGGAGTTGGGCAAGTCTGAGTTCAGACTCTTCAAGTTTTGTCTCTTCGTGTTTTTCCTCAACTTGTTGGGACCCAGACAAACCGATATCTTCGGAGTCCAATTTAGAAGCTTTAGAATTGGCATCAAAGTATCTTGACAAAGCATATAGATCTGCACAAATTTAGAAACAAAGAAAATACAGTATCAAGTTTTCATGTATTAACATGCAGAGTAAACCAGCTCTAGCCAACCCATTCTACAAAAGTAAAATATTCTCCCAATTGACTTCTAAGGAAATATTTATGAGAAACTGAGTAAGGGTAAATGGAATACCGGCTGCCAATGCTTCCAAGCGAGAATCCAGAATTGGTGGATATTTGACATTTATTGAATGATAAAGTTTGAAATTAACAAAAGCAAGGAGAGTCTGCAACAAAAAACAAATAAAAATAAGTATTGAAAGAAATTAAGAGGAAAACAGAAACAGATGAGTGGAAAATAAATCTTCACTGAGTCTACAATAAGAGGGAGATAAGTCAATAAAAATGGATAAGGCGTGTGAAATTGATTAATTTGATATGAAGATTTTGCACAATATGATGTGCCTATACAGTTCAAGGAGGTGCACTCAGGCTAAAGTGGGGCAGTGCCATGCTAGTACTTTGCCATAATAAAATGAATAAGGCATGAGAGAATACAATTCGGTGACAGAGTAAGTAATGATTCTTCAGCAGTGTTATCTAATGACAACTGTCTCTAGGAAAGCTTAAAATTTGAGACTCTGGCCATGTCTCCAACTTCACCCATAAAAAGTCATGCTTCATAATTGACACACATCACCTGTTTTGAAAAAAAATTATATTTTGGCCCTATATAAGGTTAAGCAAGTGAGTCTGCAAATCCTGCAGAAAATACCTAAGCTAATTTTATCTTCTAATCTTCATGAAAAAAGAAGAAAACAATTACCACTCTTCACCCTGCAAAATTCCACAGAGACTGGACACTGAATGTATGTAAAAGAAAAATCAATCATGAAACCCAACATCCACTAACCTCATAGAATTCCAGGAAAGTCAGCATCACTTTGAAGTCGACGTCATCTGGCAATACTTGCTGCAATGCATGAGGAGTTAACCAAGTGACCTTTTGGCCCTCAACCTCTGCCTGCAGAGATCATTGCTCTATCAATGTCTACCAGAAAAGGACCATATACCAGGAATTCAGACTAGAAGGAAAGAAGACCAGAAGAAGATATACCTGGTAATATATTCCCTTTACAGATATGAAAGTTTTCCGAAGTTTATGAGTGCGAGAAATATAAGCCTGCCATTCATGACTCAACCTAATCCATACCGAATTAGAATATCCGATAAGTACAAGAGATATGAAGTAATATCAAGAAATGTTCAAAAGCTGTAAACTTAGTCTCACAAATATTATCTACAACAATCAAAGTAATAACCTTCGACAATTATGAATACGGTCAACTTGAATGTTTTCCCTTTCGACCCTCTGAATAGCAGGCAATGCAGCAAAGAGGTGAACCATACTGAGACAATCATCCAGATCACGTAGTGCATCAATGAATTTTGGGTACCTGTACCCAAGCAGTTATAGATGCCCTTTTTCAAGTACCTCAACTAAGCAAGCACAAAAGGTTGCAACCTCAAAATTTATGCCATCAACCAACCTCTCTCCGATAAGCCTATCTAGTGTGTATGAAGGCTTGCGGCTCAATAGACGCTCAGCAAGATCTCGGTTTTTCTTTGACTGGGCTTTCTTGACCTTCTTCTCATACGCCCGCATCTCTCTTAACTTCTCAAGTAGGGGCTCATGTTTCAAGAACAGAATATCTTTCATGTGATAATAGGTGTGGTGGGATCCCTTGACCTTCTTCTTGGGGTCTCGGGGAAAGACACCTTTGAGGATGCATAATTTCCTGTAAGGATGAACCTTAAGTACTAAAATCAGTAATCCTTTTTTACCATGCAAAACAAGCTGAAGTAGCTAATGCTCATGGAACCCCTTTTCTACTGCTTATGTTGCTACAAGCTATACACGTGCAAAGCTTTTTCTTATAACTTCCCTCGTCTATTAGATGCATTTTCACGATGGAAATTTTCAGAAAATGTATATACAAGTTGGTTGGCCCTAACACTGTGGAAACAATCAAAGAATCTTTATCTTGTTTGCTTCACGGGAACTTTTAAAGGGCAAAATCCCTTGTCAAAAGCAATTCTCAAACTAGCTAAACCAATACAATCAGATGCAATTTGAGCTAAATAGTAAATCGTTAATCAGATGGAGGGGGAAGGCACCTGAAAACTGATAAGCTGACTTGGAGATATTTGACGGCTTGTGACCTTGTAACATATTTTGCAGCGTTCCCCTCCTTTTTCTTCCCCTGAAAACGGACGGAACATGTCACAGAACTTGGCAGTCAAATGAACTTCACTAAAACAACAATGAGAGAAAGACAATGAGCCGGGTGGAATTGAACTAACCGGAGGTCTGTAATGCTTCGGCATGGCGGCAGAGTAACACCGACTAGGGAGAGCACTTCGAATGGAGGAGACGCCAGGAACTTCGGTTTTGCCTTTGTTTGTTCGGCGGTGCGGATACAAAAACCCTAATCGGGTAAAAACCGACTTGGTGCCTTATGAGATTAATTACACTTACCTCCCTTGAGGTTTGTTCATATTACAAAACATATCGCATAGTTTGACCAAATTATATTTGTGCCCTTGTTATTAACTGTTCACCGTTAATGGATGTTGTTAAATGACCGAAAAGCCCCGGTAAAGATTTTATAAATCAAAATCAAAAGCAAAATAAAAATAATTTTTAACCAAAAAAATCATGGGAGGGAGATAAATAAAATAAGAATAAAAAGAATGAGAAAATAAATGCTGATAAATAAAAACAAAACAAACAAATCCAACTACTTTCGTAGAATGATGAATAAAAAATATCTACTATGAAGAAACCAAAAAAAAGGAAAATAATAAGATATTAAAAACAAAAAGAAAAGGAACAAATATTTGAATCTGTCTTGTCCCAAGTTACAACCAATTCATTGTCACCATTTCATTCTATTGTCGTCCAAAGACATACACATAAGATGCAAATATCTCTAATCCCCCAAAAGGTATGGCATTGGAAGAAGAGTAAATGATAAAAAAGACCAATCACTTATTTAAGACTGCATCATTTGATCACCAAACTCTTTTTTTCTTTTTTGCCAAAAAAATTATTGAACTTATACAAATATACCTTTAAATTCATTTATAGCCAAAACTTGGAAGGATGATGCCAAAAGATACTTCATTAGATTCACTACACTTCAATTTAATACTTTAACTTATGAATAAATTTATATATATTGACAGTGTATATAAGGTTAATTATTAATCTTAAATAAAATTCTCATTATCTTTAAATTATCTTTTGAACACGCTGGTGCGTGATATAAAAAAAGACCAGTGAGGCCATTATTGAGTTGATGTGGCTTTCACATTTGCCGAGTCTTTTAGTGGGCAGGCTCATGAGCAAATGGGCCAGAGGGATCAACGGGTAAATGAGTTCTTGTGCGACGCCCCCGTCTACCGCCAATTCAGTCACGTTGAAATGCCAAAATTTTAAAAGTTTCCCGCCTCTTCCAACCACCATCCTCGCGCCAAGTCAAACTGCACGGGAAACCCCATATCTAATCATATTCGGTCCTCCAAACCCCCTTTCAGCTCCTCTCTCTCTCTCTCTTCATATCTGACGGAGATCGTTTTATACTAACACGAAAATGCAGAACTTCATAGCTCAATCGTTCTTCCGAGATATCAATTCCAGAGAGCTCAACGGATTCCGAGGTTCGCTTAACCGCGGCAGAGTTTTTTTGTTTTTTTGTTTTGCCTTTTTCCTCCCTCTAATTGAAGTTCTCTGTAGTTTTAATTTTAATGTTATTTATTTTTCCCCAGTGAAGAAAAGACCCTATATAGTGGATGAAAGGCCGGAATCAAGCCAACTTGGAGCCGTATCTGTCGAGCACAATGGCAAGACTTCACCTCCAATGGCTCTCTCTTTTTGCAAGGTTAATAATCCATCGCTCGAAGTAATCACTACACGATATATGTGTGTAGTAAGCTTTTGAATTTCTTTGTTCTTTTTATCTAAATATTTTAAAGAAATTTTAATATGTCCTCAATTTTAAGAATGCAGAGTAATGAAAACGCTCATATTCTAGCTGTTACGGATGAGGCAGGGTACATCAGCTTGTATAATACTCGCTTAAAATTTCCATCTTCTTCAACTTATCAACAGAATACAGGTCGGATAAATTTTTTTGCCTAGATGTTGTTTGTGTAATTGAATTAAACTTTAAAAACTTGTCAAGTATTGATTACGACTTACCTCTGCAGAAAAATGTAGAATTTTGGAGTGGGTTGCCCATGATAATGCCATTTTTGATATTTGTTGGATCAAGGTATTTTTTTTTTCTCTTGACTTTCTTCCAATTGAAGTCGAATCAGCA
>NC_092319.1:437500-525000 GCF_036785885.1 Coffea arabica
AGCCGCCTTAGCATGGCTTTCTTCAATTTCTTTCTTTCGCGACTGTAGCCGGAGAAATTGTTTGCTGCTCCAGCTGCACTGCTGTCGGCGATGCCTACTCGTCTTCGGAAAGCCGATTGAAGGTCATGCAGATGGTCTTTGGCGAACAAGAGAACATCCCTGGTGTTGCCGCAAGTTTCCAACATTCTCAGGGATGCTTCTGAAACCTCGTGAACCCATTTCTCTTGTTTATGCCCAGCAATTGCCCTTATGGTGATTGGCGAGTGAAGCGAGTCATTAGCCGAATCGTGCAAGTCTCTAAGAGCAAGAAAATTCAGGCGTGCCATTTCGCAAGCAGATGGAATTAATTAACCAATTAGACCCCCACTGAGGTCTGAAGATTGTACTAATTAATTAAGCACTCATCATCAATCCTTCCTAGAATTAGCAACTTATACAGCTTAGCTCAGGCGATCTAGTTTTCTGAAAAGAAACAGCTGGTAGCCAATTGAGGTGATTAGATCTCCTGCAGCCAGGAAAAGGACAGAGGAAGCGTCCTTCCTCCGTACTCCTAATTTGTCGTACGCATACTAGGAACAGCTGCAGTATCAAATGTCGTCTGGAGGAAACTTCCAACGCCGTTGAATGGATTAGTTGTTGGTGGATTTGGGTCAAAACATAAGCGGCTCTGCCAGCCTGTGTCAAGCGTTGCCATGCAGCAGACCAGACGACCTGGTGTCTGCAAATCTAATGTGCCTATTAGCTATTACAACTGTATAATATATCACATCACGGCTTCGTTTTCTACCACATACGACATAAAATCTTGGATTCAAGAACCTTAGAGTCGGCGCCTCCTCCAACAGGAAACTAGATGTACCGTTCTGGTGGAAACTAGATAATTGTTCCTTTTCATATAGTCACCTGTTCCTTTTCATGTAGGAGGAGAAGAGCCTACTTGTATACTTTGAAATTAAGGACAGCTTAAAGAAGTGAAGTGCTTTCTGCACAAGATGGATGTATATGCAAAACATCTTATGATTTCAGGCGGCATTAAGGATTTGATTCTTTGACCTAATGCCTTGACTCCACGATTGTGCACCCCCCTATACGATTTTGTGTGTTAGGTCCGGTTTCATCCTATTTCTAGATTGTATTTGGTATACAGTCTCATTACATTATATTCTTCTTGTGAAATATTTTGTTTGTACCTATAGCTTTTTTCACGAAGACAACAGTAATATGCACACCTAATATAAGTAAATAAATATAAGTGTGAGAACAAGGCCTCTATGGGCAACGCCTGTGGAGGAGTGCTAGGCTTTGGAGAGGTTAAATGGGCCTAATCGAGATGGGACCTGGCTGATTGAGCCCATTCTCATGAAAACCATATAAATACTGTTGATCTAATCTCGACCTATATTTAATTTGGGTCTAAAAACTTTTCCCAGTCGAACTAAAGCTTAGATTTAGTTGGGGCCCTGATTATGAGAGTGCGATCCAGCAAAAGAGTTGGCTAAAATTACTTCGGTGCAATTTTCATTTTCCATGTGTTGGTATGATGCATCATTCGGCGGCCAGAGAATTGTGGACTTAAAACAGGAGCATTCGATTCAAAAACAAAAAAGACGTTGAATCATCTCCCCGTCACATTTTCAAGGTCCCCAGCTTCGGCAGAAGCCCCACGCCAACTTCCATCTTGCTCCTCAATCGATCCAGCCTCCTCCCACCCCACGTCAAGAAGACTCTTTTCTCCCTCCAACGACCACCCATAATAATATACTAATGCCTGGGAAAATTGTCAACATCTGCACTGCACGTGTAACATTTTCCATTTAACTCTATGTCTCATGAATTGTCGCTATAGTAACCGAAAGATGCTTCACCATAAACTCTCTCTCTCTCTTCGGTGTACGCTATGTATGATGATGAACCGCCACTCAAGTACGTCGGCTCATTTTGCAAAACAGTTGGATAAGTGATTAGCGCTCTCTCTCTCTCTCTCTCTCTTCATTCATGGAATCTATGATAATGATAGAAGATATATGACACGCATCACACATACGTCAAATATGAGAAATAAACAAAGCATTTAGATAATGATTTATATTTTTTTGTCAGAGACGACAACTATTGTATAATTTATACATTCTAAATTAGAGGGGAGGGGGCCTAAAGAAGCTGTGTTTCGGGCTTTCAGGTACATAGATCTTACTAGATTAAGGGAGTGCTTTAGCACATTCTTTGAATTTTTTTTTAACTACAGATAAGATTTGAACCCCCACCTACAATTCAACGAGGGACTTAAAACCAAGCTCAATGGTTGATGATGATTTAGGTTTACAGCACTGTTTGCGTTTTAAGATGACAAGATGCCTTTTCAAAATTTACTGAGTAGTACTACTTTTGAACAAATTTGAATACAACGCGTGTGTCAGACATCTCAACTTGTTCTCATAGAAAAATTTTTATAATGAGTGTGTTTGGATTGTAAGTTATTTGAAATATTTTTACTGTAGCACTTTTTGTGATGTGATGTATGTGAGATAAAAAGATAATTGGGAAGATAAAAAGGTGTATTGAAAATTGTAATGGTGATGTCAGCAAATATATTTGGCCAAATAATTGGTAATGTTACAACACCATGTAACAATTGTATTAAAAGCCAAATCCCCTCCTCCTTCTTCCTTTCTTTCTTAAATGCTCGGTTTTCATTCCTCACTTCTCTTGTTCGGAATTTTAAAAAAAAAAAAATTTAAGTGAGAGCGAAACCCTCCCCCTCCCCCCCCCCCCCCCCCCCAAAAAAAGTAGGGTCCCACCTTACCGACTAAAATTCTTATCTTTATTAAGGTCCTAAATGAATGAAGTTCATATGTACTTTGATGCTAACACGTTCTTTCTTCTGCTGTTGATATTGAACTGAGAGTCATTTTCTGATGCAGCTACATAGTTACTATATTGTATACGGAAGGAACCGGCTACGAGTCACAAGTATTTTTGACCCATTGCTATTGGATTGGTTTAGGAGACGTGAAAGTTGATATCTACACGTAGTCATAGACGTGACCCTTTGTCGACGAATTTCAGTTAAACATTCGAGTCAAAAGCAATAGCAAGCAAAAGCAGGTCAGTAAGTTCAGGCGAGGAATACAAACAACCACCGCGGGTTAGAAAATGCCTTTGATATGATACCATAGAAAGATTGATCGTAGAAACTTTTACAAATCGCCCGTCAATACAACTTTAGATTGATAATGGGATTCGATCACACGATATTTTTTTTGTGAGAAAATAACCTATACTTAAAAAATTCACATTTAAGTGGTTTACTTCCAAAAAAAAATTCAGGCGGGTGTGTTGTGCGTTCGTTTCATCCGATGGTGGTTTAGCCCCCTCCGAGTTATCCCCGAACCTCCTTAGGTCTGTCTTCTCCGCCTTAGTGTAGAATAGATTAGGTCATACAACTGTTGTCATCTCTGAAAAAAAAAATTGACCTATACTTCTTTACATCGATGGTCACAATAAATCACAAATCAACGGTGTGCGTTTGCAAAGGGATCGAATTAATGTTGATGTGTGTTTGGGAATATTTTGTTATTTATACTCGTACCATTTGTTATATTATATAGTCTAACATATGAAAACTATATAGTAATAAAAATAATAGTAGGAATACAAATAACAAAAAGGAGAGTGCAAATAACATTTTTCTATTTATATTGCAATTGCAGTAACAAACTGTCTATTCTAACTAATGTTGTGGGAATATTGAATAGCAGTAGAGGCTCAAGCCCAACTACCTATGACATGTCTATGGCTAAAATTTGAACACATTAGCTCGTGCAGGAGTAGAGCTTTAGCCGTTTATGAGAATTCACGGCAACAAAATATAAACATGGATTTTGTGCTTTCAGCATTAACCAAGACAGTGTATAGAAGTTGAAATTTTAGCATACATGTAGATTGCAAAATTTTACTACAATGATTAATTAGTCTTAAAAGTGATTACCACTACAATATCATATTTAGAAGGTGAAATTGATGTCTTAAATTTTAATGGGTCCCGACTCCCAAATTCCAATTTAGCCGGAAAGGAAAGAAAGACGATGGAGTAATAAAAAAGAAAAAGAAAAAGTAGAAAGTGGAAATTATCCGGCAAAGGAATCCACGTGGCAATAGCAATTCCAGCATTCATCCAATCATGATTCGTTCATTCTGCTTCCGGCGGGTCCCATTTGTGGATGTTGTTCCGCGTGTTCCTTTTTGGTACCGCCTGGTGAGTGGAGACCTATGCCTGGGTGGGGAGCCACCCCAAACGGACCCTCCTCCCCCAAACGCCCAAAAAAAAAAAAAAAAAAAAAAGAGAGAGAGAGACTAAAATTAATGTACTTTATATCCCTTTCTTGACCATATATACGTACACACAAGAGACATAAAGTCACCAAAAAAAAAACGCATAAATACAGGACCATACAATGCATCCTTTAGTCTTTAAATCCATACCCCCAAAAAAAAAAAAAAAAAAAAGCCACAAGGCATATACATGTATGTATGTATGTATATATATATATATATATATACAGAGAGAGAGAGAGAGAGAGAGAGAGAGAGAGAAAAGCCTAAAAGGAGTATTACTAGCTAGATGAGATTTATGGAGGATGAGGAAGCAGCCAAGTCAAGGTTCAGGAGCGTTTGTGTGTTTTGCGGAAGCAGTTCTGGCAAGAGGAATTGCTACAGAGATGCTGCTCTTGAATTAGGCCAGGAACTGGTATACTACTGCCCCACTTCCATAAAGATTCCTCTGATATTTTATGTCTACTTACAGGATATACTCCACCCGCCACTACTACATGGGAATGAATGAATGAATGAGAATCGTAAACAAAGATTTGACATCAAATTTTTTGGGGGTTTTCTTTCTTTTCTGCTTTATTGTGTAGGTGGCAAGAAGGCTGGACTTAGTTTACGGTGGAGGGAGCGTCGGCTTAATGGGATTAGTATCTCAGGAGGTCCATCGTGGTGGGAGACACGTCTTGGGGTATTTAGCTCAGATAGACTCGAAACCTCAAAACAAATTTTTCTCGTCATGTACAGATAGATAGATGTCTAGATTCATTCTCTCCTTGCTGGGTTGGCCGTTTGCTGACTTGATTCTCATTGTTTCTCTACTTGTTGTTTTGTTCGTCCTCAAGAGTCATCCCAAAGACCCTGATGTGCAAAGAGGTGAGTCAATTTCTTGGACCAATAAACAATTATTACAGTACTCCAATTTGGCATCTGATTTCAATTAGTTCATCATGCATCATCATGCTTTTGATCCATTGCTTATTAACCATCTGAATCTGTTTATGCATCAGATAACTGGTGAAACGGTGGGGGAGGTACGACCTGTAGCAAACATGCACCAAAGAAAAGCAGAAATGGCCCGCCAATCTGACTGTTTCATTGCCCTACCGGGTACGTACTACTCAGGAATTCTGAAATGCTGCTAGCTAAGCTAAGACTCTTACTACAACTGTCTTTTCTCTTTCTTTTTAATCAAGTCTTGTAACTCAGTGCTCATGATGAGAACCCTTTTAACAATTCACATACATATATATATATGATGATTAGGTGGATATGGAACACTGGAGGAGCTATTGGAAGTCATCACATGGGCCCAGCTAGGGATTCATGACAAGCCTGTAAGCACATACTATATAACACTACTGTATTTTTGGTTTGGCCAAATCTGGACTCCCACCTTCTATCATTTTCTTTCCCTTCTTCAACTCCGTCATGGCCTATATTATATGCTTAGCTGCCACTCAATATTGCTAAACTATTTCGATTAGCATCGTGGAGCTGGTTTATAACCCGACATATGTTCATATGATAATAGGTGGGATTGCTAAATGTGGAGGGCTACTACAACAACCTACTAACCTTCATAGACAAGGCTGTTGAAGATGGTTTTATCAAACCTTCGCAGCGCCACATTATTGTCTCTGCCCCAAACGCTAAGGAGCTTCTTCAAAAACTGGAGGTACGTACCAAAAGCCTTGCTTTTCCAACCTGTGGCCTTGTAATAGAGGAGCAGCGTAGCATATATAAATAATTACTCAATTGTGTAGACCCGAGGTTTGTGATACATACATACATACATATATATATATATATATATATATAGGGGTTCATGGTTTTTTTTTTTTTTATTATTATGCTGTGATGGGTTAGGAGTACGTGCCCGTACATGATGAAGTGGTGGCCAAGGCACGGTGGGAGGTTGAACAAGTGGAGCTCAACGCATCTTTGCAGTCTGAATTGGCTCGTTAGCTAGCTGTGGCTACAAAAGACAAAAATTACTTGTCTGGCATTTTTTAGCTTCGATCTCTTTCATGGGTTTCTTTTTTTTTTTTTGCCCCCTGAAAATAGCTGTTACTCAATCTACGTTTGCTCCTCCTCAAAATTGTATTTATTGCGAAGAATTGGTACAAAGAAGAGGAGAAAGCTAGGTTGTGATTTAGGTTGTTTGCTGTTTCTTTGCGAAAAAAAAAAGAAAGAAAGAGGAAAAAAAAAAAGAAAAGAAATCTCATCTTCTTTCCTATACTGTTGTGTGCTAGAAAACCAAGTCAAATGGACCTGCAGGAATCACAAAATACAGCAGCTAGCTAGTCTTTCATTGTCCCCAAAAAATTCCGTCTCTGCGTGTCTTGTGCCCGTGGCTTCAGGCTAAATGGTTATACCTTCCGGTTGATTCGGACAAGGAAAATATTCCAATCAAATGTGGAGTTAAACTATTTATTAAGCAGTAGTGTTAGTCGAGCCGAAATACGGTGAAATAAGAACCCTCAGATACGGTAAAGCATTTCTTTCCCTAACAAAAATATTCGGAGGAAGCCTAGTAGTAGCCGGGACTAAATACTGAAAATAATTAATCCGATGAGTACTATGAGGTTGACGGCTTGACCAGAAGTTGACCATCGTTATCCCCAGTAACCGCCCAAAAAGCAACCAAGAAGAGGTCTAAGAAATAAGACCCCGACGGATTGTTCGGGTGGTCGTGTAGCCTAGTTAGGGCGAGACGGTATGGATTCGATCCCGAGTTCAGCAAATTCAGCATAATTTTTTGAGGATCGGTGGGATTCGTTCTCCTCGGGGTTGAGGGACTAGTCGGGTGTAAGTCCGGACACTCCCAACTGAATGAGAAAAAAAAAAAAAAAAAAGGCCGAAGAAATAAATAGAGAAGGGTAGGCAAACCGGTAACTAAAAGCCTAAATAGTAGTAAAAGGGATGGTGCTGTAAATTATAAAATCAGGTTGTGGGTTGGGTGCAAGGATTACAGGATAAGTTGGTGATAATTTGACAAAGGGTTTTGGAATTCAAGGAGTCACGATGAGAGTGTGAGACTGATGCGTGGCCCAAATCAGTGAACAATCCATCCGTCAACCCAAATTCAAACCCATAAAAAGAGATGCTACAAGAACTAAAAAAGAAATGTCCGAAATCTTGTGGCATGGCCAGGGTCCGAAAAGCCTATCAATCATTAATTGATTCGTTGCAATGCGTTTGCCAGAGTTTCCCTTCCCTTCGGATGAGTCGAATGGCCCTCTAGACTAGAAAATCCACACTGGTTTTTAGCAGAAAAATGGTTTGGCTTGAAAGTCGAAACTTCCCTTTCTGTTCCTTTCTTGATTCCATTCAGTTGCATGTAAAAGTCTGATTAAAAGAAAGTTGCTCAATGTTGTGTTTGGATTGTATTTTTCTGAATTTTTTTTGTAAAAAATTACTGTAATGATTTGATACATATGAGGAAAAAAAACGATAAAAAAATACGTTCATAAAAAACGTAGCAATTTTTCGACAAAAAATGACTGTTCAAACTTTTTTTCTTTTGCCCTTTTAAGGGTGCAACTCCCAATTCGTGAAGACATCTTTTTTTGTACCGACAGAGTACCCAATACCCACCATCAGGCATGATCGAAAGCCACGCTGAAATCAGCAATCTGCACTTTGGGCCTGCATTTTCAACATAAGTAGATAACGTCCCACCAGCATTCAGCCAAAACTTTCGTCGTCCTCTCACGTGCCCGGCATGTGGATTGGAAGTATCATGTTGTTCGCGCATCGCGCGTCAGCTTCCCATCTGGTTTCGCCAGCCAGTGTCCCATGTGACCGTCCGTCCTTCTTTCTATGCGTCTGCTGCATTTGCTTTCTTCCCGCTCCCTTCTCTCTCCAACTGCATTTACTTCTCCCCACAATGTTGCTCTGCCACTTACCCGCATGCTCTGGAGCCTGCTGCAACATTTTGTTGAGCTCTGGTATTCGGTTCTCCCAAGCCCATAGCCTTCTTACCGGCCAAGGAGCTGCCACCTTCGCTGTCGGCTGCATCGGTACAGATCTTGTGCCGTTCGTTGGCCTCTCCTCCTCTTTTGTTGTAAGCTCTCTTCTTTGTCTTTTATTTTCCTTTCCAGTGAGGTCCGATCCTCTCTTCAAGTTTCCTCTGTTCATTTTTTTTCCCTGGCGTTCCTATTTTTTTCCCTTGTCCGGTGACGTGCAGCTTTCTGTTTTTTTGCTCGGTCACTGTCTTCTTTCCGCCCAAGGAGGTGCCATCTTCGCTGTTGGTTGCAGCTGTCCGGATCTTCTTCCATTCGTTTGGATCTCTTCCTCTTCCTTCGTTGTAATCTGTCCAGTCAGCTTCAGTCCTTGCTACAAGTTTCCTTCTTTCTTTTTTTTTTTTTTTTTTTTGCCTGGAATTCGTATGTTTTGACGCCATCATCGCCGACCTTCAGTCCCAGCTTCAGTCCCTCGATGCCTCCCTTTCCGACGCTTCCGACAAACTCACCCTCGCTGACCAAGAAAAGGTCCGATTCTTATAACCAACCCGACCAAGTGAGCACTAATAAAAAAAAAAAGGAAAGCCTGCCAGTCTATATTTTTACAATGAAAGAGAAATCCATGACCCGTATCAGTTTTCCTATGCCTCGCTCTCCCTTTTTTTCTTTTTTTGTCAATTTAATCTATATCTCAAGAAAGACATGGAAAATTAGGTTCATGCTTCTGAATATCATTGATAAGCTCTCTGTGTTCGTAGAAAATTCAGCCCAACTCTTTGTGCCCGTTTGTCTAACCTCCTTTCCTTGCTTAAGCATGTCACTCATCATGAATATGAAGTCGAAACAGCAAATGGAAGAACAATTACAAAAAAAGGAAAACCAAAAGTACTGTAATGTTTGCGGTATGTAATTTTGATTTCTGATCAGTATGCATTGTCGTAGGGGAACGATTCTTTATGTGTATATTTCTTGGTTATGTGTAATTGTCTCTATTACTACAGGACCCAGGCAGACATAAAAAACTAGAGACACCAAAAGTTGTTACACCTAGAGCTGTTACTAAGGTAATTAAACAATGAACTAGGATAAATTTTCCTTCTCAGTGTCATCATGCTGGTTGTTTTAGCTTTTGATCTTTTGTGGAGTGTCAGTCATGTCTCACCCAACAAGAAGTAGGATTTTTGCCTATTTTTGATGAATGGGGTGTACTAGACAGACAATAATCGTGGTCACAAAATTCTCTTACCTTGAAATGGTGTTACTCTTATTCATATCATTTAGGATTAAGTTGTGATTACTAATAGATTAATGCAATGAAACAGAGCAATTGGTTAACCTGAGCAAGGTAAAGTAGAAACAAGGAGAAATTTAACTGTATGTGATGAAGTTTGTCTCTGTACACTGCAAGATGCCTTGTGATTACGGTCACATATAATTTTATGTTATGTGTGCTGACATTTGTGATTGGAATTTCATGATAGGGAACAAAGGGACAAGTTCATACAAATTCATCTAATATAGGTGATCTGTTTTCAGAAGGATCTCTGAATCCTTATGCAGATGATCCCTATGCATTTGATTAGAGGTATCCCCGTTTCATGTTAGTTCTATTTGAATTGCAGTACTTTAATTAATGTGCAGTTGACCTTTCCTGTATTGGGTTAATAGTTCACGTACTCGGGTGCAAGATTTACTCCATAAACTAGACAATTATTTTTATTTTTTTTGCTACTGGAAATGGAATGGGACAGCTTTTGATTGTTAAACATTTTCCTTTTTATTAAGTATGAAGTGTTTGGGTCGACTGTGAAGAAGCCAGTGCAAAAAAAAAAAAAAAAAGGATTTGTCTACAAAAAAGGTTGCTTCTACCCACTGATTATTCTATAAGATTTATTGCATGCATTGTTTTCTATGTCCTGAGCTACATTAGACGAGGAAACTTTTTTAAACGTTTAGCTTGTTCAATATTGATTAGGTATAATGCTATGAGATCATTTTGGTAAATCTGCAGTCTGGCATGAATACTAAATGTTCAGTTGTTCTTGATACTGCTAAGGAGCTGTTTCTCTTAGTTAAGTTGTTTGTAGTATCAAATCACTGCTGCATCTGGATTTTGGCAGGAACTGTATCATGCAATAGAAGGCTTTGCAAATGGAGGATGAAACTTTTTAATTCTAGACATTTTAGCACACAAAAAATGTACATTGCAACTGTAATAATGTTCCTTCATTGATAAACAAGAATTAAATGTTTGCATGTGTCTGAAATGCGAAATTGCCTGTTTTCGTGGCTCCAAAACTCTTATCTGGAAGTTTGATTGCTATAATAACACAGAGCTCTTGTTAAAGATGTATGGCCAATATTGCATTCCCCTCTGCATCTTGATTTTTTGTGAAAAGAAATTATGTTGATTTTTCGTGTCACTTTTGTTTGTGCCTCCAATCTTTTACCCCAACGGTATCGTGCCACGTGAGAAAACTAAAATCAATTGAGGGTGTCTTGTCAACATATAAGACTATTTGTATACCTTGGTTGAGGTCAGGGAATGTATGATTTCCCTAGGTGCATCGTGGATTTGTTATTAGTTATTAGTTTTTAAAAACTCTATGTATTCCTTGGTTTCCTTTTTTTTGGTGGTTAATGTTATTTTTGTTATAGAGCATGGATCTGGCTCACTTTTCATGATGATACTGGGTGTGTAAATGTTATTGCATTAGGTGTCGAAGCTAAGAAGCTGATTGGTGTTAGCGCGCTTGACATGTTTGAGGCTGCTGACGATGAGGTTATGTGTTGCTCTATTCTCATGCATAGATACCTGAACTTGGAGATTGTTCAACTATGTAGCCAGGTCATTTGGATTTGTCATTAATGAACTTTCTTTTATGCAATTTAAATGGTCTGATTTGTGTACATGGATTCTTGAATTGCCACTTTATTTCGATTCAACCTTTTTGCAGACCTTTAAGTTGTACCATCGTGTGGCTTGTCGAATTGAACTGACCAGGCTCCTATGCTATTTTAAGCGTTCATCCGATGTGATCAACAAAGTGACATGCACTAAATACGCTGTTGTTGCTTGCTACCCAGTTTAGAGAGGTTGTTTTTGGATGCTTATTTCTTGTGCTATCTTGTCAGCTCGTGAACTTCTTTGAGCTTGTAGTGGCGTCGGTATTAGTTTTGAGGCTTATATGCTATTGATACTAATAGCATTTAGTGGTTCTGTTCTTTTTAAAAAATTTTCTTTGGGATGCTTTGTTATGCTGCCAGCTCAGAGCCTTTCTTCTTGGGCTGAGTTCTTAGGCAGCAGTAGTATTTGGAATAGTGATATGTAGACTATAGACCACATGTTTGTTACTTAGACGATTCATTCACTGGACAATTACTAAACTTTGTTTTGTTTCTGCGTTTCTAAAGCCTAGATCTTTGTATAGTTCTTTAGCCTTTGGAGTTTTAAGCAACAAACATTCCTTCTGTCCTAGCTGTTACTTTTGTTATTCCAACTTATTACATCTAATAAAGTCAATGTCCTTTTTATTTTCAAAATTATATACCTGCTACATATGTTTTATGGGCATCCATAATAAATTATCACCGCGCAGGGCGCGGTTCATGCCTCCTAGTACAAGAAGAAAACGATAATGCAGCGGTTCCATTGTGGTAAGGAGATTAGCTTCAATTTTGAACATTTTAGACAAATTGTTATCCATTTATAAACACTTTTTTTTATAAAAAAATCATTTTCTAAACCTCCAATTTTTTTACCCTTAAAAAACCTCATCATATTTTACCCACAAAACCACTCGTAAATATCCTTAACCATTGTAACTACCCAAATAACTTGAACCTTGTGAAAGAAATAATAATAAGCCAAAATATTTTGATGATAAGTTTATAGTTCATGTCAAGAAAAAAAATTTTATGTTGTTTTTATACTAGTTTCTATAGATAACGAACTTTGTCCCAATTCGATTTGTCCACGTTTCAGGCTGTGCATAATATTTGAATTTAAACACAATATAGAAATTATAATAAAATATATTTTTATTTATTTCAGTTTTTTTTAAAAATTAATGGGTAATAACTTTCCTTGTGAAATGATTGTAAATGAAAATCCGTACAAAATATAACAACCATATGTATTTATAAAGATGATATACTAAATCTATTTCTTGTTCACCTTAAACACCAATTGGAAAACGGGCCTCGTTTGGATTGCTTGTTTCCGTCGGAAAATATTGTCGTTTTTCGTGATCACATTTTCCTATCACCTTTTTCCCTCACATATATCAAATCACTACAGTAATTTTTCCATGAAAAATGACGGAAAATGCAATCCAAACACAACTAGTGTTTACTGTTTAGGCAGCAAATTGAAAGATAAATAGTCCTTGATTACTTGAAGTCCTGAATTATCTTATTTGCCATAATTTGTACGCCTTCTATTCCCCAGCACTCGAGCTCAATGTCTCCGCCTCAACATCAAGATCAAATCCCTCTTGTGTGATAGTGAAAAAAATACACTAATTCAATGGCCATTTTTAATCCATATACTATTAGTGAGGTCAAAGTGGTCAACATGGATATTCTTTACACATCCCGTTTTAACAATTATGTTATTAAATTCGAACCGGATAACGACTCGATTAAATTATTGGGTCAGGGATTAGCTGGTTAGATTGGTTAAATCGTTCTAAAAAATTCGCTGATATTAGCATAATGTCATAATTATTTTTATATTTTATAAGTTTTAGAAATATTGAAATTAAGTTATTGGCTATATTTGACTAATAATAGAAAATGTTCCAAAAATATTAGATTTGCAATCAAATATACACCTAATAATTATACACAAAAATGTAAGTTCATGGCTAAAATATGTTCATTCACCAAAACCACTTGAAAAATTAAATTAAAACAAATTAATGCAAGTTGGAATAACTAATGCTAAATTGATAGGATCGTAAGGATGAAAATATTTTGATTTAGAGATTATTCAAGAAAGCGAGTGATTTTAATACTTACACTAAATGGGTGACTTTTTAAATTCTTATTAATAAACGAATATGTTATAATTTAGAGAACTCAAATTATGATTGGGAGAAAAGAAAAAGAAAAAGATTGAGAATCGGGTAACTGATTTAATCGATTTTGACTGATTTTTTATCAAAGCGATTTTGTGCTACAAATCAGTTTGGGGACAAAAAAAAATGGTTCATAACCGGATTGGCCGGTTCGGCCTGGCCTAACAACACTACCGGTTTATACTTCATTTTGCTGTTCGTGGGGCAAGAAGAAACGAAAAAATAAAAAAATCAAAGCTCCCATTTCTGGTTAGCATTGAAAACACGTAGAAGCAATCCAAGCTACTCCCCAAACATATGGCTTATGTTGAACCAAAAACCCAACTTTGATCTTCCAGACTTGTTTCACAAATTTTCTTCATACCCTTTATCAAACCAAGCTCTCATGGACAGATATATATTCACTCCCTCCCCTGAAAAGTCCCCGGTATAGTAGTTGAGATTCAATCACTTTTATCTTTCGCAGCTCCAACGTGAAACTCCCCAAGCTCACAAAAAGAAAGACTCGAACTTTACACTGAAAACTGCCAGCATAGAGGAGTAGTAAGCCTCAACTGCGTCTGATTCAACCAATTGAACTTCCCCTATGGCTTCTTCCACAGCCTCCAACTTCTTGGGTACTCAAATCTTCCTCTCACCTCCGACCCCAAAGACAACTAAATCTTTGCCCAGAAAATTTCTTGTTCCCCAATCAATCCTTGGAGGGAAAAAATCCAATAGTATTTCACAATCCTTGAAGGATATTCCATCAAAAGCCACACTAGCTGCTCTACTATTTTCCTCAATCAACCCACGAGCTTTAGCCGTGGATAACACTGCCCCGCCAACTCTGCCTCCGGTAATTCAAGCCGAAGCCCCACAACCCAGTCCTTCAAACCCATCTCCCTTTTCCCAAAATCTGATCTTGAATGCCCCAAAGCCCCAAGCTCAGCCCTCCACTGACCTCCCAGAGGGGTCCCAGTGGCGGTACAGTGAATTCTTGAATGCTGTCAAGAAGGGTAAAGTGGAGAGGGTAAGGTTCAGCAAAGACGGTAGTGCCCTTCAGCTCACCGCCGTGGATGGCCGCAGAGCTACTGTAATTGTGCCTAATGACCCCGACTTGATTGACATTTTGGCAATGAACGGAGTTGACATTTCAGTTTCTGAGGGTGATTCTGGCAATGGTCTGTTTAATTTTATTGGGAATTTGCTTTTCCCATTTCTCGCTTTTGCTGGCTTGTTCTTCCTTTTCCGGCGGGCTCAGGGAGGACCCGGTGGGCCTGGTGGTCTCGGCGGGCCTATGGATTTCGGCAGGTCCAAGTCAAAGTTTCAGGAGGTTCCTGAGACGGGTGTGACCTTTGCTGATGTTGCTGGAGCTGATCAGGCAAAACTGGAGTTGCAAGAAGTAGTTGATTTCTTGAAAAATCCTGATAAGTACACTGCTCTAGGTGCTAAGATTCCCAAAGGGTGTCTTTTGGTTGGACCACCTGGTACAGGGAAGACCCTTTTGGCTAGAGCTGTTGCTGGTGAGGCTGGCGTGCCGTTCTTTTCCTGTGCTGCTTCTGAATTCGTGGAGTTGTTTGTGGGTGTTGGAGCTTCCAGAGTGAGGGATTTGTTTGAGAAAGCCAAGTCTAAGGCTCCTTGCATTGTGTTTATTGATGAGATTGATGCTGTTGGAAGGCAGAGAGGAGCAGGGCTTGGTGGGGGAAATGATGAGAGAGAACAGACCATTAATCAGCTGTTGACTGAAATGGATGGGTTTTCAGGGAACTCGGGTGTTATAGTTTTAGCAGCAACTAACAGGCCGGATGTTCTTGACTCTGCATTATTGAGGCCTGGAAGGTTTGATCGCCAGGTTACAGTGGACAGACCTGATGTCGCTGGCAGAGTCAAGATTCTTCAGGTCAGCTCCCTTTCTAGTAATCTACACGTTTTCATTCTGTTATTTTAGCAGCAATGTCATTGAAGTCATTATAATAGTAGCATGGACATAGACCGTGTGTGGTTGAGCATAGGCTTTAATTCGGAAGCAAGAGATGGTTGCGATCTAAAAGTGACAGATGCAAATGCACTCTATTTTGAAACACGCATCTTTAAGAAACACAGTCTGGGTTCTTTTTACAAGTAGATTGTGTTACAACGTAATATTTTGCTGTACCATAATGGAATCTGCCCAAGTTTGTCAAATACATTATTTGTAAATGCATTATCAGGGAGAAATATCTTCTGAATTTGATCCACCTACTTGGTGTTCTGGATACTTGTGCAACTTTAGTGATTATGTGACAGAGATAGTGTTGTTACTGTTCATGTCCTAAGTTGATTCTCAAACTCTTTCAATAAAAATCTAATGGGTTCCTGTAATGTCCGCCAACGACTAATTGTTTCATAGCATTCCTGATTGTACCATTAACATGTCTTGTGTTGCAGGTGCATTCCAGAGGAAAGGCTCTTGCCAAGGATGTGGACTTCGAAAAGATTTCCAGAAGAACACCAGGATTCACTGGTGCTGATTTGCAGAATTTGATGAATGAAGCAGCCATTCTTGCTGCCAGGCGTGACCTCAAGGAAATCAGCAAGGATGAGATTTCTGATGCTTTGGAGAGAATAATTGCTGGCCCAGAGAAGAAAAATGCTGTTGTCTCAGATGAGAAGAAGAAGCTGGTTGCTTATCATGGTATGGATGCATACTTTGCTGTCTATTGCTAATCTTTCAATTGTGAATTAGTCATCTCATTGATGTAATGCATATGGTCTATCTGCTTTACAGAGGCTGGCCATGCTTTAGTTGGTGCACTAATGCCAGAGTATGACCCTGTTGCCAAAATTTCAATCATTCCTCGTGGCCAAGCTGGTGGTCTTACATTTTTTGCTCCAAGTGAAGAGAGGCTAGAGTCAGGACTATACAGCAGAAGCTACCTGGAGAATCAGATGGCAGTTGCCCTTGGTGGAAGGTTAGCGTGCTATGCTGCCCGCTTCCTTAAACTGATTTATCTGAAAGGAAACTTGTTTGTGAATTATAAGTAAAAGGATCCAATGCATCTGCATTGCTCGTATATTCATCATTTGGAAAATGAGGATAGCTTATGACATATGCATATACAAGAAAGCCACAAATAACATCATATGTAATCCTTGCTTCATATCTAATCCTTTGCTTGTGTTGATATTCTTGTGGATAAGGAACCTTGCTTCTTCTTTTCTACGAATTTACCACATGCATTTCTCTAAATAAAAGTAGAAAAGGGGTTTTCGCACCTAATTGCTATTTAGTGTTTGGCATGTCCATGACTCAGCCTGAGGGCGTTATTGATTTCATTCTCGCCTCCATCATGCAGGGTTGCCGAAGAGGTTATCTTTGGAACCGAAAACGTCACAACCGGTGCGTCAAATGACTTCATGCAAGTTTCACGGGTGGCGAGACAGATGGTTGAAAGATTTGGTTTCAGCAAAAAGATTGGACAAGTTGCGATAGGTGGACCTGGTGGCAATCCCTTCCTTGGTCAGCAGGTGCTTGTTTCCTTCAAAATTAGATATGTCCGACTGTTTTTGTAATAAAAGAATTTTGATTGACGCCTCGTTTCGTTTAAATTGCAGATGTCTTCCCAGAAAGACTACTCTATGGCTACTGCCGATGTGGTGGATTCAGAAGTTAGAGAGCTCGTAGAGAAGGCATATTCCAGGGCCAAACAAATAATGACCACACACATTGACATTCTGCACAAGCTCGCTCAACTGCTCATAGAAAAAGTAACAGTTGATGGAGAAGAGTTCCTGAGCCTATTCATTGATGGCAAGGCTGAACTATACGTTGCATAATTTAACTCTGAAGACCCAAGCTCTGTTGTATTACAACTATACACATTGAGAAATTATCAATTACTCTGACAAGCTCGACTAAAAATTTTTTGAGCATATACCGCAATTTTAAGTGTGCCTCCCCCTCTATTGTACATCTTTATATGGCAAACACCTCAAACCAAATGATACATTGCAACTGTCAATCGTTACAACAACACAATTGAATGAATCATGGCTATAAAAGAATATTACACGAAGGCACAATTATCCTCTCCCACCCCGTTGCTTCTTTTCCTCCAGCATAGCAGCCTCATTCAACATATCAGCCGCATCCTTGTGCATGTCGAGCTTGGCAAGGGCAACTGCCTGCATGTAGAATGCTGTAGACCAATCCGGGTAGACACATTGCGCTTGCATTGCATCTCGAAGAGCTGCGTCAGGTTGATCGCACATAAGATAGCAAAGGCTTCGTCGTGAATAGACGGTTGGAGAGACCATGGTGCCGACATCTACGAACTGCATATAAAACCAGAAAAAACAGATGTGACCACTGTACCAATAAGGAACTACTTGCTAATTTCTCTGGCCCGTATATTTCCTTTAATGAGAGAAAAATACTTGATACTCAGGAAAACAGTGTGGTGTATGGCCGAGTTATCATGGTTTGATTGTAGTTAGCCATAATGAATCCTCAATCTTATATAATTATCAAGCAGAGCATCTGGAAAAAGAAAACCCAGGTGCTCTTCCATTCTAATATTGCAAGACCATCCAGGGGAAGGGGAAAAAATGTAAATTATTTCGCAATTTTTAACAAGAACCTACTAATTCGTAAGCATAC
Organism: Coffea arabica; assembly: GCF_036785885.1. Taxonomy (NCBI): domain Eukaryota; kingdom Viridiplantae; phylum Streptophyta; class Magnoliopsida; order Gentianales; family Rubiaceae; genus Coffea; species Coffea arabica. The sequence continues at coordinate 455,497 of NC_092319.1, forward strand.
TTTCAGACAGAGAAACAATATGATCCCAAAGTGAAGATTATGGCATCTCTGTCAGAAACAGTCAACAATTTTTAACTCCTAGGCAATCAACGATGCAGCGCTCAACATGAAGAGTTAGCATACAATGGCCAAAGCCAAACACTGAACTCTTTTGCCACCAGAACAAAAGCAAAAATAGTATAATATTACCTGAGAATAACAATCTATCGCAGACCTAAAATCTTTGTCGCGGAATGCCAAATCCCCACGTTTCCTTGCCTCCAACATATCTCTCATTTGCTGAGTCCATTCTTGGAAAGATAACTGCAGATTTGACACTGATTCCCTTAGAATATATATGTCTTAGGCAAGATACCATTGCATCTTATAGCGCAGATAAATTACCTCATTGGTACCCTCATCGTCTTTATAGTGTGTTGCTACCAAAATTTGATGGATAGCTGTGAGATCCATACGCGAACAGGCATCGCCCATTGGTGAAAGAGGGTGCTGTGGAGTTGCTGGTGTTTCATCATGCTTGGGAATTCCAAGCATCACATGTGATGGCACCTGTGCAAAATTTATAATTTAAAAGTGCAAAGTGGAATAACAACCAGTAAAGTAGCATAACTACATCTAGGATACTGTGTTCTTAGTAGAATATTGAAGTGCTGGAATTTTGGAGACTCTTGCAAAGAGCTCCTAATGAGACGTAGATGATTATACACATATAGCTTGGAGTAAATCAAATAACCATACTCCAGCTCCCAAAATAACCAAACTTTAATGCTTAAAAGGCACATTACATAAGCAGTGGATATACCATAAACACATTTGGAAACTTAAATTCTTCAGTATAAACTAAGAACACAAAAGGAAACATAAGATAACAAGGCCCAATTACTCATTCAATATGACCTTTTAAAGTCAGATTATAAATAACAACAGAAATAGCTCATCAAGGAATCAAATATCATTAACTTACATAGTACATAAGCAAACTTTAAAAAGTTCAACTTACATCAGATTTATTTTGCAAGGGAGCAAGTGTTGAGACAAGATCTTTGGTGTTTGGCCGATCCCTTGGTTCATATTGCAAGCATTGAGAAGCAAGATCAAAAACCACAGTTGCCTCTTCAGTTGAGAAGTTTCCCTCCAAATGTGAATCCATCAAAAGAAGTATGTTTTTGCCTCGTATCATATCTAGTGCCTGATCAATCATGGCATCCATAAACCGTAAAACAATTTCTCTAGGAAAAGCATAACCAAAAGACTCAAGGCACTCAGCCAATTACAGGTCGATATTTTCACCAAGCACAACATTAACTTTGAGGTGGTGATTCTTGTTCACCTCAAACATCAGATGCATTAAAACCATCAAAACTTTACGTGAAACATGATTTCTTTTCTTTTGGGACGAAGACGGAGACAATTCACAAACGCTTTTTTCATGATGTTGACCTTTGATATAAATGAGTCTGTTCTGGTCATTCCTTAGCTAGCTATCTAACACTATGAGGCAGTCTAGAAAAATACTAACAAAGTGGATGTATACATATCCTATTCAAAGAATGAAAGCACAAAGCAAAACTTTTTAGAGTGCATGTGGAAGCAGAAGGCTAAAAGAAGTTTCACACAACCATGAAAAATGAGTTAGCCACGTAATCAGTCACTTCACAAATCTAATTTTATCATTTCTTGACACACTGTGCACGTTCTTTGAGCAGATATGCACTTATTAAGGATGCATCTAAAATCTACTCAGCACGTCCAACTGCCCAAGTAGCAAGTGAATGCCTTCATTCCAGTATGAATATCATACATATGTGTGTGTGCACACATACATACATATATGATACATTTATGCTACAGTATAAATGTATGTAGAGAAAGGAATTTTGGGATAAAATTCCGCGAGACTCAGAAGGAACACCAGGAAGATGAGACAGTATTTTGTTATAAGCTACAAACAACTTACATGACTAGGAGGGATATGCTTCCCGCTTAGAAGATCTAGAAGGACAGTTCCAAAGCTGAAAACAACACTTTCTTGAGTGACCCTTCCTACATAAAACATAGGTTTGTGAATAGTCAACAATATCTCCAAAATCAAGTCAATACTGACCTCAAAATATGAAAACAACAAAGAAACCAGACATGCATTCAGATCTACAAAGACACTTGCTCAGCTAAAGAAAATGTCATAATGTGCACTAACTGCTAATTCTCTAAAAGACAAACAGCATGTCATGGCTACTGAATCATTGTCAAAAAACACCAAAACTTGTACAGTAATTTCTTTGCTGGAAAATGGTAATATAACACTAATACAATCCCTGTTTCCGGCATTTAACAACCAGCCCCCACCCAATTTACATAAACCCAAATAATTGGTGCTGATTCTTGAGCAAATGAGGGACAAATTCCAACTTAGTTTTAATTTCATTGGCCATCAAGAAGCCAAATCAAGAAGCTCAGAGAGATAACTAATTAACTACTCCTTTAATCAATTTACTTTCCAAACTACAAAAGTAAGAGTCTACTTAGAATACAAAGCAATTTTTTAGCATGTCATTTCACTAAAAGGGTGCAGCATTAGCTATTTCTCATTTCCAATTATAAGACAAATAACAGAAAGGAAAAAGTACTCACCATTTCTCAAATACTCAGGAGGCGTGTATGCTAGATTTGTGCTATAACTTTTACCATCCCGGCTGTTTTTCATTAATCCAAAACAAGAAAGCCGTGGGTCACCATTCTGCCAAAGACAACAGCCACATTAATGCATTTCTCGAATTAAAATCTAGAGCATCTGCAGGAGTACTGCTAAGGGCCAATATGGCAAAAGTTTGCAATTGAATAATGATGGTCACATGTAACAATAAAACATATTTCTACATGAGCAGGGAATAAAGTCAAAAGATTCATAACAACACCTCATCAAAGAGAACCCTATATGCGTTCAAATCATGGTACAGTGGACGACCTTCTGTACTGCAATAATCCAGAGCCTCAGCAATATACAAAGCTACCCTTAAACGCATGGCCCACTCAAGAGTCTGGTTCTCCCCTGAGAAGGAAGTTAAAAAGTGACCATAGGAAATGATGGAATAAGAAAATTATATTACTCCTTATCAGCTCCAACAAACTAGAAGAAACCATCAGATATCAACACGTGTTTTGCAGTTACATTGATATAGTTCCAAAAGGAAAGAGCACAATACAAAGTATCTTACTAGCTGGAACTTAGAAATCAAAACAAAGAAGTGCTAAGCCACAGCCAAGAGGAACAGAAGAGCATGAAAAGGGGGAAAGGGTGGATTTAGTACCCAAATAGTTGTGCTCGGAAATATCAAAGGACTTTTTGACATTCACTTGTCCCTCACAACGAATACATGAATAAATTAATGCTGACTTAATTTGCAACAATTCCTTTGATACATCCACATTTGATCTTAAAGTGGTAACATATTCTCCAAAATATGCCTTCATCAATTTGAAATGAAAATCATGTTCCAGAAATATGCTTATATTGCAAACAATTTAGAAACAAAAAAAAGTCATCCAGAGCTCTTCTCTTTCACGTGGCTTCTCTCATTAAAAATCCTGTCTTTTGGATAATAATAGACCTCATACTTCTACCATATTCAATAAACCCCAGTCATTCATTTCAATAAACCCCTTTGATTAGAAAACTCTTAAAACAGAACTTATGCACAACAGAAAAAGAACTCGTGCACCGACAAGAGGCAGCACCACTTTGAACCTATCCTCAGAAACCCCAGATAATAAAGCACCGATACCAAAAACATTAATTCGAAACTAATGAAAAACACATTATTGTTTTTTAAATAGATACAACCCAATGAACCAAGGGATATTCGTATGATAGAAACAGGATTTGGTAAGACTAACAACAGCTGAACTAATAAGGTTAACTTCTCCAAAAGTTGCAACAGGAGATAAGCATATGCATAAAAATCGAAACACATACAATGAAAAAGATGCTTGGCAAGGGTATCATTAGGCATAAATTCAGCTACAAGTAGCCTCTCATCTCCGTCGCTGCAGTAGCCTATCAAATTCGCCAGCCTCTTATGCCTCAATTTCCCAACACCTTTAGCCTCCTCCTATTAAAAAAAACAAAACCAAAATAGACATCAAAATTTGTTCCTTTTTTAAAAAAAAATTCTCCATCGGTTCCTTTTTTGAATCCCAAATAAAACCAATAAGAATCCCAAAACAATTGCACAAAAAGGAAAAGATTAAATCTTTAATTACTTAACAAGGAAGGAGGGAGGGAAAGAGAGAGTACTGCAAACTGTTTAGGGTCGGGCCAGGCCATTTTAGTAAATTTCTTAACAGCGATCCAGCGGCGATTCTGTAAGCGGCCTCTGTAGACCACATTGGGAGCCTTCTCGCCACTCTCGGAGACAATGAAATCGGAGCTGAAGTTATTGGTGGCAGCTTTAAGCTCAGCTAGGGAGAACTCCGAGAAGCCTTGTGCGCCAGCTCCTTCGGTTCCATTTGAAGAACGAGGATGGTGGGGTTGGCCGCCGACAGCTCCACCGTAGTGGTGTTGATCCTTGTCTCGAGGACGAGAGCCCATCGGGAGAAACGATTGGCAACAGCCCATAACTCAGTTGAGTTGAGTTGACACGACTCGACTAACTATAAAAAAAAAAAAAACAAAAAGGACCAAAAAAAAAAAGAAAAAGAAAACTCCCAAAACAAAAATAGGGGATTGCTCTTTTTCAATCCGCTTTTAACCTAGGAAGCAGTAATATGTTAGTAACTGCTAAGCTTTATACTAGGTAGAAAAAAGAGCAAGTAGTGGCATCACATATAAAAAATGAGGATGCTTTATTTTGTTTCGGAATTTATTAAAGAAATGAATATATGCACATCAGTTTATAAAAAAAAAAAAATGCTACAAATACAGCTAATAGTAGTATAAGAGTAGAAGGGAATGGCAGGAAGGGAGTTGTATTAAAACTGTCAAACCATCATCGTGTTTTAAGGTACTAAAAGTTTGCGTTTTATAGTACTGCTACTAGTAAGTACTATTAATATTTTTAAGTGTGTGTTTGTGTGAATAGATGAACAACAAAGTGACAAGGCAGTGCTTGCGTGCGCGACAGAGGGCTCTAGAGGTGGCAGGGGTTTGAAGATTTAGATAAAGGGCTGGGGTTATCAGTTATGGTGGGGTGATCGATTTCCAGATACCAAGCCACGATGATGATGAGGAGGTTGATGATGATGATGATGATGATGATGATGACGATGACGATGAAACTTTAGTGTGTAGCAGCGTGTACACGAGGAGCTATCGCTATCGCTGTCCCGGTTTGCCGTTTTTTCCTTTTCTCTCTTGTACCTCCTACCTTTTGATAGGCTTTCTGCCACTTTCTGCAGCAGACAAAAAAGTCTCTCCGTCTTTTTCGCCATTTCTCGTCTCTGTCCATTCATACTAGTACTACTTCATTCGTACTAAACGTGTCGTGTTTTCTACTTTTCTTGGCTTGTCCTTGTAAATTGAAAGCGGGAAATTATATTGGGTATTTTTGTCATTACAAAATGATGTTTAAGGGCTACTTTTACATTAATTCATTGCATTTGTAAAGGCCAAAAAAAAAACTTGTGTGGGCTCGGTCTACAGCCGCTTTTGTAGACCGATTCGTACACAATTTGCCACATAATAAATACTTCCTCCGTCCCACTTTGATAGTCCTATTTTTTTTTTCACACAGTTTAAGAAAAAGTAGTTAACTTTGTTGAAAAAGTAAATTTAGATTGCTATTTTCCTAAAATACCCTCACATTAAATATGGTACAACTTTATGGAAACTTGAATGGGGTAGGTTTATGGTAAAAAAAAATTAACTCTCATTAAATGGGGTAGGTTTATAATAACAACAACTTACATTGAATAAGGGTATTTTAGGTAAATTAAAATTCAACTGCATTCTTCAATTAGAAAGTGGACTACAATTTGTGACAGATGAAAAAGGAAAACGGGACTATCAAAGTGGGACGGAGGGAGTATTCAATTGACTTAATTGTGGTTCTATTCTTGGTTTCCCCACCCCCCTTATACCGCATATATGTAGAAATCAAAATTTGAGTCTCAACGCAATTTTCCAGTGCAAACATTTCTTCCACAAATTCCACCTCGCTTTGTATCATCTCCAAAAAGAAGAAGAAAAAAAATTGTAGACCCCTCATCTTTGATACTTTCTTTTTCTTTTTGATTTATTTGTTTTAATAATATTGGGTGTTGTACAAGTGGGTGGGTTTTCTTCAAAACTTATATGGCTTAAAAATAATCCGAAATCCTAATCGTAGGTGCTACGAGAAAGAAAGAAGACACCGGGGGAACACAAAGGCGGTGGCTGTAGGGTTGGTGGTTTTAATGGAACTAAAGGACAAGTTTCTCCGGTGTGTCAGGAAAGAATGCAGATTTTGGGGTTGGAAAGGAAAATGAGTTTTTGAACAAAGGGGCAATACTAATGGCTATTCATATTCCTTGCAGATGCTGCTTTCTGATCTCCATCGAAACGGACGCTGGATGGTGACGGTGGTACCATTACATGACAATAAGGAAATTGAAAGAGATGAGTAAGAGTCTGACGAGTGTGACTCGTCGGTCTGGTAGGCTGCTTGAACCATATCAGGAGGAGGCACGAGCATATAAATAAATTTTTTTTTTAAAAAAATCAAGATAATTTGGCGTTCAATGCTTACATCATTAATGATAAAATGACTCCATCATCCTTACAACTTAGGATATCTTACACACATTCGTGGAGAGAAACAATTAAAACATTTACTAATTGAATTGACCATAGCTTGGTATTTAAAAAAAAAAAAAGAACTAGGTGCACTTTTTTTCTATTAATGTACTTGACAATTAAAAAGAATGATATGTGATGTACCTGATAGATAAATAATAGGATTTAAATATGAAAAAATAATGGAGTTGTTGATAAACTTGTTCTTGAATCGATTATAAACTATGCCTTGTTTGGATTGCAGTTTTCCGTCGGAAAATTACGTTGTTTTCTGTGATCACATTTCTCTATTACCTTTTTTCCTCACATACATCAAATCGCTACAGCAATTTTTCCATGAAAAATCATGGAAAATGCAATCCAAACACAATTAACCATAATTTGACAGACCTCACAATTTCGGTCCCTCCAGGGAAGAAATGGAAAGATGATACTACTATAAACATATTATTATGAAAATAAAACCATGATGAGAGAAGTGAACATGGTCAGCCTTGACAAATCTGATAAACAAATGCAAGTCGTATCAGCGGGGCAGATTTAAGGCAATGCCAATTCATCTTTGGTCCCTTGAAAAGAATAATGTGTTATGATGAAAGGACCTTTTTATGAATTATGAAGGAAATGATTACATAAAATCATTAATACCATTATTGAAATTTCTAGCAGAAACACCAGGTTCGATCGGCCTGTAATACATAGTATTTATTTAAAGAGTTCTCATAATGAGCATCAATCGAGCGTACAATTAATTATGGAGAACCAAAGCCAATCATGTGCTTTGTTGCCTCCATATGCTAATCCAAACGCTCATGCACAATTTAATTAGTACTAAATTTTTTTTTTGTTTGTTTACAATTATTTTGGTTGTTGCCTTGCCTCTCTTCTTCTGAGTTCTGACGGATCCAGTTCCATATGTCAGGCTGCATGTCTCAGTGCGTTGCGTGCATGGTGATGCTGGACCGTTAAAACATCTGGCTAAGATTCTTCTTTTTACAGCCTCTTCTTTTTTTTTTTTTCCTTTCTTCGGAATACAATTTGGCAATACTATTGCTTGCTGGATGAAAATTAGCCTTGCATCTACAACGCTGCCTAAAGCACTGGCACTAACCGAACCAGATTTCTCATACCAATTGATCCAGACTGTATGCTTATTAAATGTTAACAGCATGAGGGATGAAACGATGGAATACTAACGTAGAACATCAAGAGGTTTTTCATTGAAAACGATGTGTCAATTGTCATGCCCACTATTTTATACATAAGCCTACAGGTTCTACCATAAATCAAGAATTTATGTATTTTGACAATTATTATATTATTGATAAATAAAAAGGACCATTTCATTGTTCTTAAAACAAAACCCCAAAAAAAAAAAAAAGAAGAAGAATTGCATTAAAGGTGTGATAAAATTTGGATAATAAGCTGTAATTGAGATTAGATGTACCCAAGTTTTTGTCGCTTTCAATTTGGTAAGTTTGCCAATAATAGGAGAGGAGGTGGAGGTAGAGCCAACCTGTACCTGTAGAGTGTAAAGGAGGTCACAGATGGTTTCTCAGCCAGGACGAAGAAAAACTGAAAAGATTTCATTTTGACAAGTCATTTGATTAGTTTACCGTATTCATCACTATTGTACACGTAGATGTGCCACGGCATGGACACGATTTGGTCAGAACTTCCTAATCTTTCTAGGCGGAGTTAACATAAGACAATTTTTTGACAGAAACAGAAAGGGAGGAAAAAAAAAAAAAAGATATATAAACAGAACAAGTTAATTAGTACTATGTCAAGAAAGGCTGCTTCTTGAAATATATCCAAGCGTCCGACTTAACTAATATTAGTGTGTGACAACGTTGAGGAGTGAAACCCTGGTGCTGATTAAACTCCTAAACACTCTCTCCCCACCGCTTCCAATCCCACGGATACAATCCTCCAATTCATGCATTATCTTTAACGTCAATTTCAACTCCTCTTCACCCTTTCTTTGCAACCCCCATAAGTTCTGAAAACTAACTTGTTGAAATTCTTGAATGCCGCCTTTAACGATAGCTATTTTTTTGCTGTTCTTCACCAAGCTGATCAAGCCTACACATGATGGTTTCCGAAATGCCAAGGAAACCGAGAGCCCATTGAAAAGTGCAGCCGAAATGGAAGCCGTAACCTGGATGGCGTCCCTGAGAACTCGAGCAATCTCAGCATCTTCCCCAGCAGCTGCTGGTGCTGGCGGGGATAATATGACTAATTGTCCACCGGCAATGGACTGGACGGAGGACTCGAGCTGGCCGAAATCTTTAGCAATTTTTTTCAAATTTTTCAAGTATAAAGCTGTCTTAGAATCATCTCTTTTTCTTACAGCCACCTGTGCCGCCAAATGCTCTTGTTTTAACGTTAAAAGCAACGTTTGGAAAATCCCATAAACATCGACCAAGCCCAGAAAGTCGTCTAGAAACTTTTCTATCAAATCATGGTTGGGGCACAAAGATTCGCGAGCCTGAGGGAGCTGGAGGAGATCATCCAGGGATTCTTGGACATTCGTGAGCTGGCTCAAGCCGTCACAGAGCCAGGCTGAGGTGCGGTGGTTATCGGGTTTAGAAGAAGATGCCCATGATTTAAGCTCATTGATCTCATCTCTGAGCTGAGAAACCAAGGGGTGCGATCTACAGGGAAGGCTGGTAGATCTAACGTGGTAGGCCTTTTTGGGCAATTTTGTGGAAGAAGAAGAAGAGCCCGGTTGGCTTGGAAATGAAAGGGATCTTCTGAAGTTGGTCACCATTTTAGAGGGCATTTTGGTTTGCTGAGTTTCTGTTCTGCGAGTGAACGAGAGATAGAGGTGTGGGGTGGGGAGGTTTATAAAGGGAAGACAATTACGCGGTCAGGGAAATAAATTAGAGACGCACGAGGGGGCAGGGCGCTTGGGGGGGAAGTCGTGGTATTTTGTCTTTTGGCCGTGGACAGCAGGGGAGTGGATCCGCGAATAAATCCAGCTGGTTGGGACATCTTGGCAGCAGCTAACTTAACGGGACTTGTCACGCTGCTGCATCTGCATGTGGATGATGATCTGTTTATGCTTAGTACAGGAAGGAAAGGGAGCCGCTTAATTCATTACTTTTTGTGTGCCCTCATCTTAAGTAGGTTCTGGTGGAACAGCGAATGAAAAGGGCATACGCCACGTGCATTAGCATCATTACCATTTTATCTAGGGATAATTGGAGGTTTCTGACAGTCTCACTCTCCTCCTCTGTGGTTTCAAAAAATTCACAAACCTCCCCTGAGGTAAGTGTACAAGTTATATTAGTGAAATAATGAAAACTAATAAAAATAAAAAATAAATTAGAAAAAAAGGATAATTTCAGATACAATATGTTATTCATCAATAATATTATATCAAAAGCTTTTACTATATGGTTATTTGTTCCAATTGCATATTAAATCAACCATTAATGCTTATAATAGTGCATTAAATATTTAGTAGAGAGGTAGTTTATTTCAATAAGTAGCATGTATATAAATACTTAATGAATGTATAATCTGGTTGAAATAATGTACACCGTGTTATCGACCAAGTACGATGCATAGAAATTATTGAACATGCAGTTATTTGTTCACATGCATATTGCAATTAGTCATCGCAGCAATATGCATAGTGCAATGGTATGTATACATTTGGAATGGTTATTGGTGCTTTGACCCACTTGTGCATCTCCTTACAAGTTGCAGTGGGTATGTAATTTTATCTATATAACTAATTTTAATTTGCCTATAAATATCTTATACGGGGTGATCTATGAGGTACAATCAATTTGCAAATATATACATTATATTAGATGTTAGTTACTTGACTGTTTATATCTATAAAAAGTAGTGTAATAGTACATATAAATTTGAAATGGCTAGGTATTAAAAAAGTGTAGATCATGTTAGGTGTTAATTATTTGATTATGTATACATGTAAAAGGGAGATTAAATAGAGCGTAGAAAAAAATAATTACGTGAATTGGAATGTATTTGTCCTGATAATCACGAAATATTAGCTGACTTGTGAGGGTATTTAAGTTTTTTTGGCCATGATGAGGTAAGAAATGGGACCTAAATTCTGACATGGGAGGTTTGTGATATTTTTGAAACCACAAGGGAGGAGAGCGAGACTGTCAGAAACCTCAGGGGATGTATCTGAAATTATCCCTTTTATCTATGGCAAAGATTTGGATTAAAGGTTCACATAATTAATTTATGGTTTCGTTTGATAAAATTGAATCTGAATACTAAAATAATTAATTTGCTAAATTTTAAGTATTGAAAAGAAATATATGAATGTCTGAATTTCAAATATTTATATCTGAATGCTTAATAAGTTTAATTTGATAATTTAACCATTATATATTTTCATTCAAAAAAGAAATAGAATCTATGATTTAATTAATTTAAAATTATTAGGTATGAAAATGACAATATTTATTTTTAAATCAAATTAATATAAAAGATGAAATATATTATATGAATAGTATGAAAAAGATGTGAAAGTCATTAAAAAGAAAGAAAATTGAAACTAAAAATCGTTAGATAGAGAATATCAGATTGTTTAATTAGATAAGAATTTTGAACATAATTAATAAATAAGGGTAGATTTAGTAGATAAGATAAAGAAGTTGAAGTAATTATATTGATTATTATCAGAATTAAACATTCAGTTAGGATTTTTATGCTGAAAAAAATACAAACAAGTTCAGCACTGCTTAACAAATCCAGCAGATGGATTTTCATTTATCAAACACACAAAACATCTGAATGTCTAAAAAAATTTAATTTCAGCACTTTTGTATGTTATCCAACAGACTCTAAAGACTGCCACCAAGATTTGGCTTCTTAATTTTCAGTTCAACGTTGGAGTTATCGAAACTTTTGATTTGCACTCTGGCCTGCGGATTGGTTTGGTCGAATTCATCAGGTAATTATGACTTACCACACTACAAGGTATTGCTTGTTGGAGGCAGGCTGGTTCTTTCTAAGTTGTAGCTAGCAGTCACTAATTAACAGAAAATAAAAATAGAAAAATTTAACAGAAAAGACCAGAATATACTAACACAATACTTAGCTTCTGTCAAAAAATATTCTGGCAGCTGGCGATGGATGGATTGGTTAAAAGGAAGAAGAAGAAGAATGGAGCAAGGGCCCAATCGAGTTGGGTGTTAACTTGATAGATCATGATATGTAAAGGGCAGCCAGCGTGTCACTGAGTCATCACACAAGCACCATTATTAATTATTTAAAAGCACCCCAAATTTATTTATGGGTTAATTACATTTACATCCCCCGAGGTTTGACCATATTATCAATCAATCCCTGTAATTTGTCCAAATAACGGTCTCACCCTTTGAATGATCAAACATTTAACAAAAACCCCTTAATGCCGAAAATGCCCTAATTAAGGTCATGTTGCATTAAAAAAAGAAATATTTTTATTTTATTAACCCTGAAGCAATCCAAAAAAATAGAAAAAGTTTTTGCTTATTATTTTATAAAAATCATATCTTTGCTTCCATAAATAGTTTTGAATCAATAATTATTTTAAATCTTAAAAATGAATATTAAAAATTAGATAAATTGAAAGAAAAATAAAAAAAGAAGAAATTATTTTTAATTCCTGGAGTATGGTTCAAATTGAGGAAAATATGCCTTGTGCTCTCCGCAACATGTCTTGAACCACAAATTCGAACCATACTTGAGAATTTATTTATTTTTTTAAAAATAAAATTTTTATTTTTTATTTTTTTTCGAGCTTGAGCTCGAGCTCGAAAATTGCCGACTCGTCGAGCTCGAGCTCGGTAAAATTTAGTCGAGACTCGGCTCGATTAACTCAAAACTCGACTCGACTCGGTTCGTTTGCAGCCCTAGGCCAGAGGCATCAACCTCCGTATATTTCTCGCATGGAACCCGTTCAGAGGGAAGCATATGGTGGTGGGTTGTACGGAAAAGAAGAGGGCCAGCCCAATAGACCCGCTGGAAATCCACCCGCTAGCTCTACCCAAAGTGCAGATGGTCCAGATGAAGCCACTACAAAAAAGCCCAAGCATAAGCCCCCACCTTCCTCTGGTGATTGCGACGCTGATATCACCGGTCAAGCCTACCTTCAGTAAAATAAGTTTTAGACAAGATGAAGACTGAAGACGTACCGTAATTGTGACGATGTTAAATGTATTGAACAAATTTTCAAGAGGTGGGTTGGTTGTCGCTTTCATTGAATTTTGCTCTACTTTTAGGAGTTATATGCGAGTTACAATTTCATGGATTTGAATGATGTATAATATGCGAGTTACTTTTAGGAGTGATCCTTGAATTTTCAAAAAGTTTGGCATCAATGATAAAAACCATTAGTCCTGTCCTGTCATGGATTGTAATATTGATTTCACCTCCATCAGATTTGCCAAAAGCTCCAACCGTTTGCAAAAGTTTCAAAAGCAGCCAATAATTACTCTCTATTTTGAGGGTTTTCACTCTATCTATCGGCAGTCGGCACCGCCCAGCCGCCAAAAAAAAAAAAAAACAAATCAGAATGGTAGGAGTTGGTAGCTGAGTACTGCTGACACCTTAACTAATCAGCCAAATGTCCGTTGCTTGTTATTGTTGTAGCGTTGCGTTTTGGGCATAGTTGCGACAAATGGCAGATTGGTTGGAAGATTTTGTCGTAGATTTGACATTATTATTAATTTCTGCCTACTGATTCGGACGGATAATGACCAAAACACTATCCATCCAGTGGGTGGTGAGGTGATGACTGCCGAGATGAGAAGGCATTGAATCAAAAGAATATTCCTTCCAATTCTCACGCCCCCCCGTCACCGGACGATTCGGCCGCCTCCCTTGTCTTGCGTATTGTTCACAGCTTGTAGGTATCATCTCCCACTATTATGTGTATGCATAATATAATAGTATAGTGCAATCAAATGAACGATCGGGCATCTCTACAGTTGAGTCATCACACCCACAATACACAGTCGAGGATATTGCAATGAACGCCGAAAAAGTTGAATTCAGCAGAACTGCTGGGAAGCCCATAAGATGCAGAGGTATATCTCAACTCAAGCTGATACTACTGCTAGAAGTACTTTTTTATTTTCAATAGATGAGATGGGTGCATAAACTGATTGAGTAATGCTTACTGCATTGCCAAGTCAACGCTTTTTGTTTTTTGTGATTTTCCAACCTAATAAACAAAAATGCTGTGCTACATCTGAGTTCTTACTAGTAATGCGTATGTGAATTGACGGTGATATATATATATATATATATATATATATATACATGTGGTGGTGGTGGTGGTGCAGCTGCAGTGGCAAGGGAAGCAGGGGAGCCACTGGTGATCGAGGAGGTGATAGTGGCCCCTCCTAAATCCCGGGAAGTTCGCATTAAAATCATCTGCACCTCTCTTTGCTTCAGCGATATTACCTTCTGGAGATTGAAGGTATCCTCCTCTGCTCCTCTTCTCTGCATCTTTCTGGCTAGCTCTCCCACCAACCACCCCTCCCCCACCCCATTTCTTTTGTGTCTGGTTTCCTGCTTTGGAAATTAAAATGTGAATAAAAAAAGGGAGTTTGATTTCCGACTTCTGTTTCCTGTCTTGAAGGTCCCCCCTGCGTGCTTTCCGAGGATATTGGGTCACGAAGCTGTTGGGTAAGTTTGCGAGTTTAACGGAACATTCAGGACTGCCTATTTTTGGTTATTGAACTAAAATGAGAATCAGGAATCCAAAGAAAATTTCCAAAAAAAAAAAGAAAAGAAAAGTGGTGCTCATGCCTAGTAGGCCAAGCTAGTGTATTTTGGCTTGGCGGCTCAGTAATTTATTGAACACGTTCGTTCTGGAATGCAGCTCTTTTTCTTTCGAGAATTTCCGTGAAATTATTCCTTTTTACGTGTTTTTGGGACGTGTCCCCTGCAAAGACGTGATATTTTGCTGGCACATGCTCAAGGAATGGTTGGAATATGATCTTGTTCTGGTCTTTTTACACCCTCTCCCTCTGCTGTGTGGATTTGGGATCTTAAGATTAACTGCCGGCCTTATTCTGTCTGCAAAGTAAATCATTTCCGATGCCATTCAGCAGAAGAAAAACAAAAAGAGAGCAGGTCGCTGCACTACATGAGTGCAAGAAAAGATGATGCAATTTTTTTTTTCCTTTTTGGCGGATGGATTATTTATTCAAATCAAAATTGAGTTTCCTGGGTTATCTCAACATTGTCATTTAGAATTTCAGAAGGATTCCTCCAGGCATCACTACCTCATGGTGCTTCTTCGTATCCTGAATTATGTTTAATAACAAGTTTGGCACTATTTCTCCCATTAGTGGCATGACACGCCGCTCTTCTTTAATTTTTTTTTTAATATTTATAAGTAAAAACTGAAGTGATGGAAGTCCTAATGCATCTTTATAAGCAGATGCTCGCCTTTGATGGTCTTTAAGTGATACCATCTCAGTGTTCTAACACTGCTATTCTTATTTTGGCTTCCTCGCTCAGAGGTGGTTTTAATAGTGTTTCTGTACTACCACTTGCTGTAAAGAAATAGTAGTATTTCTGCTTATCTTTTCTCATGCTGTCGCTAGTAACCGTTTTGCCATAAGTTGTTGTGCATGGTGAGACGCATCCTTCTGCTGTCGGTATTTAACTTCAATAGCCACATGAATCACTGATTCCTTTTCCTATTGCTTTGATGCTTTGCACTCAAGGGTTGTGGAAAGTGTTGCGGAGGATGTTCATGAGCTGGCCCCGGGAGATACAGTTCTTCCTATATTCTTGCCTGACTGTGCAGAGTGCATGGACTGTCAATCCAACAAGAGCAACCTTTGTTCAAAATTCCCATTTCATGTTGCTTCAATGATGCCTAGAGACGGTACAAGCAGATTCACTGATCTCAAAGGAGAGACTTTGTTCCATTTTATTTATACATCAAGCTTCAGTGAGTACACTGTGGTGGATGTTGCAAGTGTAACAAAAATTGATCCTGCAATTCCGCCAAACAGAGCATGCCTTCTAAGCTGTGGAGTGTCAACTGGTAACGGTGATTCTTGCAATTTTGTGTCTGTGTGTGGGGGGGGGGGGGGGTGTTAAATTTTCTAGCAAGGGAGAGGTGGAATTTAAGAAGCTAAGAGAGGAAAGGAGGGATTTGAACCTAGGATCTCTAATTCTAGGGGTCTGAACCTTAACCAGTTGGGCCAAGGCCTCCTTGGCTGATTCTTGCAATTCTCTAGCTTGTGCTTTATTTATCACAATCATTTACTGGAATCCAGTTATCTGTGGTGAACAAGACTTTGTCAATACAGCTTTTTGGATTTCTACTCTTATGGTCCTTTGCTGTTTTATCATGGCTCAGATTCGCAAATTTTCTATTTGAAACAATTGAATTCACTAATTGATATAACTTGAACGATCAGGAGTTGGTGCTGCCTTGAGAACAGCGAATGTGGAATCGGGATCAACAGTTGCTATCTTTGGCTTGGGAGCTATTGGATTGGCGGTACGATCTCGTGATCATGAAAATAAGAGCACTCTTCCTTGTCCTTGTCACATGAATATCAGTCGGCTTTTTTCAAGAGCATAATGATCAGATTGGCTGTTATTAGGTTGCAGAAGGTGCACGGATCGCTGGTGCTAAAAGAATCATTGGTGTGGATATCAACCCTGACAAACGTGAAATAGGCAAGTATAATTGTTTCAGTTTCCGCCTTTTCTTTATTGGTGTAATTTCATTAGTTATAAACGTTGCATGATTAGTTGATATACCATCAAGGCAATGTTCAAATAGTTGGTCTTCCTCAGGGTTCAAATTTCACCGCATTTAACTGAGTTATGTCTCATTCTTCACAGGGAAAAAGTTTGGACTCACTGACTTTGTGGACTCTAGAAGCTGTGGGAATAAGTCCATAAGCCAGGTTGTATGCTTAATCTATGGACTGGTTGATGAATTTGATTCAGTGCAATCCATTCTTGAGACTTATTTAGTTTGTGGCTGATTTGCTTACAGTCTCATACGCTCGTACTGTCATAAAATATGGAAACCATGCTCATTAAGGCTGCAGTTGACAAATAATGAAAGCGAGTATTACATGTCAATGCAATGGCTTGATCCATTTTTTTTTTTTTAATCAACTTAGGATCCTGTCCAACCAACTATTGTGTATTCATTGTGCATGTGGAGCTTGTTTCTGTGGTTGGAAGCCAATGTATGGTGTTTGCTTCGGGTTTCTTATTTTTGTTACCTCTTTCTTATTGACATGGAGCAGGTGATCACGGATATGACTGATGGAGGAGCAGACTATTGCTTCGAATGTGTTGGTTTGGCATCACTGGTGCATGAAGCATATGCCTGCTGCCGAAAGGTTCATATGTTTCATCCCCCCCCCCCCCCCCCTCTTCTTCTTGGGGAAGAGAAAATGAAATAAAAAAAAAAAAAGAATTCACGCAGAAAAAGTGATTCATGGCATGTAGGACATCTGCTAAGTTTGCTATCAAATCCTTGAAGATTTCTCATTTAAGTGATGAGACTACTTACAGTTAGGCTATTAAACCTAAGAATCTGGCACCGGCTTAAGCATGTAGCCCCTGAATCACCTATCTCTATCATTTTCATTACGTGCCTGTTTTCCAATTCACTTGTGCCTTAATATGCAGATTAACAATTAGTGCCTGATTTAAGACTCTGAAAGTTCTTAACGTTGTCTTGCCGTAGCTGGTAAACAAAATGGTCTAATCTTTATCTTTTTGAACTTAACCTCAGGGGTGGGGAAAGACTGTTGTGGTAGGAGTGGACAAGCCTGGGTCTCAGCTGACTTTCAACTCCTATGAGGTTCTTCACATGGGAAAAACCCTCGTGGGATCGTTGTATGGAGGCCTTAAACCCAAGACAGATGTTCCCATGCTCATTAAAAAGTACTTGGACAAGGTATAGTTTTCCTGGTTTGGATGCATGGGCTAGCCCATGATCATGATGCAAAGATTTGCATCTCCTGTGGAATTTAGTTTCGAGTGAATTGAGTTTTTGGCACTATCACCTAAAAAGACCATTTACTCTGTCTTCCTGGCATCCATGACGCATTCAGGAGTTGGAATTGGACAAGTTCGTGACGCATGAGGTGAATTTTGAAGAGATTAACAGAGCCTTCGAGTTACTGCTTCAAGGGAAGAGCCTCCGCTGTGTGATATGGATGGACAAATGATTGCAGTCTCCTACGCTTCCCTAAACATGTATGATCTGACCTAGCACTTGGGACGTCTTTGAAGAAAACCCTTGTCAATTTCAGTCTCTCCATGTTGTGCTGTGAACATTTGTGAAGTGTTTGTAAATTTTGACATCAAGGACAAGCTTTGATGATAAAAGACCTTGAAAAGGAATGGTTAAAAAGATATGATATATGCTCATCTCTTAAGAGAATATTTTTCCAAAGAAACATATGCTTGATTAATCTCCGGAGAAACGAAAGAATGAATGGTCAAATTCGATATGTCCCAGCTCCTAATAAATCCTTGTTCTGCATGAACAACCGCAGACGGGAGCGCATCGCGCGTCAGCTTCCCATCTGGTTTCGCCAGCCAGTGTCCCATGTGACCGTCCGTCCTTCTTTCTATGCGTCTGCTGCATTTGCTTTCTTCCCGCTCCCTTCTCTCTCCAACTGCATTTACTTCTCCCCACAATGTTGCTCTGCCACTTACCCGCATGCTCTGGAGCCTGCTGCAACATTTTGTTGAGCTCTGGTATTCGGTTCTCCCAAGCCCATAGCCTTCTTACCGGCCAAGGAGCTGCCACCTTCGCTGTCGGCTGCATCGGTACAGATCTTGTGCCGTTCGTTGGCCTCTCCTCCTCTTTTGTTGTAAGCTCTCTTCTTTGTCTTTTATTTTCCTTTCCAGTGAGGTCCGATCCTCTCTTCAAGTTTCCTCTGTTCATTTTTTTTCCCTGGCGTTCCTATTTTTTTCCCTTGTCCGGTGACGTGCAGCTTTCTGTTTTTTTGCTCGGTCACTGTCTTCTTTCCGCCCAAGGAGGTGCCATCTTCGCTGTTGGTTGCAGCTGTCCGGATCTTCTTCCATTCGTTTGGATCTCTTCCTCTTCCTTCGTTGTAATCTGTCCAGTCAGCTTCAGTCCTTGCTACAAGTTTCCTTCTTTCTTTTTTTTTTTTTTTTTTTTGCCTGGAATTCGTATGTTTTGACGCCATCATCGCCGACCTTCAGTCCCAGCTTCAGTCCCTCGATGCCTCCCTTTCCGACGCTTCCGACAAACTCACCCTCGCTGACCAAGAAAAGGTCCGATTCTTATAACCAACCCGACCAAGTGAGCACTAATAAAAAAAAAAAGGAAAGCCTGCCAGTCTATATTTTTACAATGAAAGAGAAATCCATGACCCGTATCAGTTTTCCTATGCCTCGCTCTCCCTTTTTTTCTTTTTTTGTCAATTTAATCTATATCTCAAGAAAGACATGGAAAATTAGGTTCATGCTTCTGAATATCATTGATAAGCTCTCTGTGTTCGTAGAAAATTCAGCCCAACTCTTTGTGCCCGTTTGTCTAACCTCCTTTCCTTGCTTAAGCATGTCACTCATCATGAATATGAAGTCGAAACAGCAAATGGAAGAACAATTACAAAAAAAGGAAAACCAAAAGTACTGTAATGTTTGCGGTATGTAATTTTGATTTCTGATCAGTATGCATTGTCGTAGGGGAACGATTCTTTATGTGTATATTTCTTGGTTATGTGTAATTGTCTCTATTACTACAGGACCCAGGCAGACATAAAAAACTAGAGACACCAAAAGTTGTTACACCTAGAGCTGTTACTAAGGTAATTAAACAATGAACTAGGATAAATTTTCCTTCTCAGTGTCATCATGCTGGTTGTTTTAGCTTTTGATCTTTTGTGGAGTGTCAGTCATGTCTCACCCAACAAGAAGTAGGATTTTTGCCTATTTTTGATGAATGGGGTGTACTAGACAGACAATAATCGTGGTCACAAAATTCTCTTACCTTGAAATGGTGTTACTCTTATTCATATCATTTAGGATTAAGTTGTGATTACTAATAGATTAATGCAATGAAACAGAGCAATTGGTTAACCTGAGCAAGGTAAAGTAGAAACAAGGAGAAATTTAACTGTATGTGATGAAGTTTGTCTCTGTACACTGCAAGATGCCTTGTGATTACGGTCACATATAATTTTATGTTATGTGTGCTGACATTTGTGATTGGAATTTCATGATAGGGAACAAAGGGACAAGTTCATACAAATTCATCTAATATAGGTGATCTGTTTTCAGAAGGATCTCTGAATCCTTATGCAGATGATCCCTATGCATTTGATTAGAGGTATCCCCGTTTCATGTTAGTTCTATTTGAATTGCAGTACTTTAATTAATGTGCAGTTGACCTTTCCTGTATTGGGTTAATAGTTCACGTACTCGGGTGCAAGATTTACTCCATAAACTAGACAATTATTTTTATTTTTTTTGCTACTGGAAATGGAATGGGACAGCTTTTGATTGTTAAACATTTTCCTTTTTATTAAGTATGAAGTGTTTGGGTCGACTGTGAAGAAGCCAGTGCAAAAAAAAAAAAAAAAAGGATTTGTCTACAAAAAAGGTTGCTTCTACCCACTGATTATTCTATAAGATTTATTGCATGCATTGTTTTCTATGTCCTGAGCTACATTAGACGAGGAAACTTTTTTAAACGTTTAGCTTGTTCAATATTGATTAGGTATAATGCTATGAGATCATTTTGGTAAATCTGCAGTCTGGCATGAATACTAAATGTTCAGTTGTTCTTGATACTGCTAAGGAGCTGTTTCTCTTAGTTAAGTTGTTTGTAGTATCAAATCACTGCTGCATCTGGATTTTGGCAGGAACTGTATCATGCAATAGAAGGCTTTGCAAATGGAGGATGAAACTTTTTAATTCTAGACATTTTAGCACACAAAAAATGTACATTGCAACTGTAATAATGTTCCTTCATTGATAAACAAGAATTAAATGTTTGCATGTGTCTGAAATGCGAAATTGCCTGTTTTCGTGGCTCCAAAACTCTTATCTGGAAGTTTGATTGCTATAATAACACAGAGCTCTTGTTAAAGATGTATGGCCAATATTGCATTCCCCTCTGCATCTTGATTTTTTGTGAAAAGAAATTATGTTGATTTTTCGTGTCACTTTTGTTTGTGCCTCCAATCTTTTACCCCAACGGTATCGTGCCACGTGAGAAAACTAAAATCAATTGAGGGTGTCTTGTCAACATATAAGACTATTTGTATACCTTGGTTGAGGTCAGGGAATGTATGATTTCCCTAGGTGCATCGTGGATTTGTTATTAGTTATTAGTTTTTAAAAACTCTATGTATTCCTTGGTTTCCTTTTTTTTGGTGGTTAATGTTATTTTTGTTATAGAGCATGGATCTGGCTCACTTTTCATGATGATACTGGGTGTGTAAATGTTATTGCATTAGGTGTCGAAGCTAAGAAGCTGATTGGTGTTAGCGCGCTTGACATGTTTGAGGCTGCTGACGATGAGGTTATGTGTTGCTCTATTCTCATGCATAGATACCTGAACTTGGAGATTGTTCAACTATGTAGCCAGGTCATTTGGATTTGTCATTAATGAACTTTCTTTTATGCAATTTAAATGGTCTGATTTGTGTACATGGATTCTTGAATTGCCACTTTATTTCGATTCAACCTTTTTGCAGACCTTTAAGTTGTACCATCGTGTGGCTTGTCGAATTGAACTGACCAGGCTCCTATGCTATTTTAAGCGTTCATCCGATGTGATCAACAAAGTGACATGCACTAAATACGCTGTTGTTGCTTGCTACCCAGTTTAGAGAGGTTGTTTTTGGATGCTTATTTCTTGTGCTATCTTGTCAGCTCGTGAACTTCTTTGAGCTTGTAGTGGCGTCGGTATTAGTTTTGAGGCTTATATGCTATTGATACTAATAGCATTTAGTGGTTCTGTTCTTTTTAAAAAATTTTCTTTGGGATGCTTTGTTATGCTGCCAGCTCAGAGCCTTTCTTCTTGGGCTGAGTTCTTAGGCAGCAGTAGTATTTGGAATAGTGATATGTAGACTATAGACCACATGTTTGTTACTTAGACGATTCATTCACTGGACAATTACTAAACTTTGTTTTGTTTCTGCGTTTCTAAAGCCTAGATCTTTGTATAGTTCTTTAGCCTTTGGAGTTTTAAGCAACAAACATTCCTTCTGTCCTAGCTGTTACTTTTGTTATTCCAACTTATTACATCTAATAAAGTCAATGTCCTTTTTATTTTCAAAATTATATACCTGCTACATATGTTTTATGGGCATCCATAATAAATTATCACCGCGCAGGGCGCGGTTCATGCCTCCTAGTACAAGAAGAAAACGATAATGCAGCGGTTCCATTGTGGTAAGGAGATTAGCTTCAATTTTGAACATTTTAGACAAATTGTTATCCATTTATAAACACTTTTTTTTATAAAAAAATCATTTTCTAAACCTCCAATTTTTTTACCCTTAAAAAACCTCATCATATTTTACCCACAAAACCACTCGTAAATATCCTTAACCATTGTAACTACCCAAATAACTTGAACCTTGTGAAAGAAATAATAATAAGCCAAAATATTTTGATGATAAGTTTATAGTTCATGTCAAGAAAAAAAATTTTATGTTGTTTTTATACTAGTTTCTATAGATAACGAACTTTGTCCCAATTCGATTTGTCCACGTTTCAGGCTGTGCATAATATTTGAATTTAAACACAATATAGAAATTATAATAAAATATATTTTTATTTATTTCAGTTTTTTTTAAAAATTAATGGGTAATAACTTTCCTTGTGAAATGATTGTAAATGAAAATCCGTACAAAATATAACAACCATATGTATTTATAAAGATGATATACTAAATCTATTTCTTGTTCACCTTAAACACCAATTGGAAAACGGGCCTCGTTTGGATTGCTTGTTTCCGTCGGAAAATATTGTCGTTTTTCGTGATCACATTTTCCTATCACCTTTTTCCCTCACATATATCAAATCACTACAGTAATTTTTCCATGAAAAATGACGGAAAATGCAATCCAAACACAACTAGTGTTTACTGTTTAGGCAGCAAATTGAAAGATAAATAGTCCTTGATTACTTGAAGTCCTGAATTATCTTATTTGCCATAATTTGTACGCCTTCTATTCCCCAGCACTCGAGCTCAATGTCTCCGCCTCAACATCAAGATCAAATCCCTCTTGTGTGATAGTGAAAAAAATACACTAATTCAATGGCCATTTTTAATCCATATACTATTAGTGAGGTCAAAGTGGTCAACATGGATATTCTTTACACATCCCGTTTTAACAATTATGTTATTAAATTCGAACCGGATAACGACTCGATTAAATTATTGGGTCAGGGATTAGCTGGTTAGATTGGTTAAATCGTTCTAAAAAATTCGCTGATATTAGCATAATGTCATAATTATTTTTATATTTTATAAGTTTTAGAAATATTGAAATTAAGTTATTGGCTATATTTGACTAATAATAGAAAATGTTCCAAAAATATTAGATTTGCAATCAAATATACACCTAATAATTATACACAAAAATGTAAGTTCATGGCTAAAATATGTTCATTCACCAAAACCACTTGAAAAATTAAATTAAAACAAATTAATGCAAGTTGGAATAACTAATGCTAAATTGATAGGATCGTAAGGATGAAAATATTTTGATTTAGAGATTATT
This sequence comes from Coffea arabica, assembly GCF_036785885.1. Classification (NCBI taxonomy): domain Eukaryota; kingdom Viridiplantae; phylum Streptophyta; class Magnoliopsida; order Gentianales; family Rubiaceae; genus Coffea; species Coffea arabica. Next base: position 479,014 of record NC_092319.1, read on the forward strand.
CAAGAAAGCGAGTGATTTTAATACTTACACTAAATGGGTGACTTTTTAAATTCTTATTAATAAACGAATATGTTATAATTTAGAGAACTCAAATTATGATTGGGAGAAAAGAAAAAGAAAAAGATTGAGAATCGGGTAACTGATTTAATCGATTTTGACTGATTTTTTATCAAAGCGATTTTGTGCTACAAATCAGTTTGGGGACAAAAAAAAATGGTTCATAACCGGATTGGCCGGTTCGGCCTGGCCTAACAACACTACCGGTTTATACTTCATTTTGCTGTTCGTGGGGCAAGAAGAAACGAAAAAATAAAAAAATCAAAGCTCCCATTTCTGGTTAGCATTGAAAACACGTAGAAGCAATCCAAGCTACTCCCCAAACATATGGCTTATGTTGAACCAAAAACCCAACTTTGATCTTCCAGACTTGTTTCACAAATTTTCTTCATACCCTTTATCAAACCAAGCTCTCATGGACAGATATATATTCACTCCCTCCCCTGAAAAGTCCCCGGTATAGTAGTTGAGATTCAATCACTTTTATCTTTCGCAGCTCCAACGTGAAACTCCCCAAGCTCACAAAAAGAAAGACTCGAACTTTACACTGAAAACTGCCAGCATAGAGGAGTAGTAAGCCTCAACTGCGTCTGATTCAACCAATTGAACTTCCCCTATGGCTTCTTCCACAGCCTCCAACTTCTTGGGTACTCAAATCTTCCTCTCACCTCCGACCCCAAAGACAACTAAATCTTTGCCCAGAAAATTTCTTGTTCCCCAATCAATCCTTGGAGGGAAAAAATCCAATAGTATTTCACAATCCTTGAAGGATATTCCATCAAAAGCCACACTAGCTGCTCTACTATTTTCCTCAATCAACCCACGAGCTTTAGCCGTGGATAACACTGCCCCGCCAACTCTGCCTCCGGTAATTCAAGCCGAAGCCCCACAACCCAGTCCTTCAAACCCATCTCCCTTTTCCCAAAATCTGATCTTGAATGCCCCAAAGCCCCAAGCTCAGCCCTCCACTGACCTCCCAGAGGGGTCCCAGTGGCGGTACAGTGAATTCTTGAATGCTGTCAAGAAGGGTAAAGTGGAGAGGGTAAGGTTCAGCAAAGACGGTAGTGCCCTTCAGCTCACCGCCGTGGATGGCCGCAGAGCTACTGTAATTGTGCCTAATGACCCCGACTTGATTGACATTTTGGCAATGAACGGAGTTGACATTTCAGTTTCTGAGGGTGATTCTGGCAATGGTCTGTTTAATTTTATTGGGAATTTGCTTTTCCCATTTCTCGCTTTTGCTGGCTTGTTCTTCCTTTTCCGGCGGGCTCAGGGAGGACCCGGTGGGCCTGGTGGTCTCGGCGGGCCTATGGATTTCGGCAGGTCCAAGTCAAAGTTTCAGGAGGTTCCTGAGACGGGTGTGACCTTTGCTGATGTTGCTGGAGCTGATCAGGCAAAACTGGAGTTGCAAGAAGTAGTTGATTTCTTGAAAAATCCTGATAAGTACACTGCTCTAGGTGCTAAGATTCCCAAAGGGTGTCTTTTGGTTGGACCACCTGGTACAGGGAAGACCCTTTTGGCTAGAGCTGTTGCTGGTGAGGCTGGCGTGCCGTTCTTTTCCTGTGCTGCTTCTGAATTCGTGGAGTTGTTTGTGGGTGTTGGAGCTTCCAGAGTGAGGGATTTGTTTGAGAAAGCCAAGTCTAAGGCTCCTTGCATTGTGTTTATTGATGAGATTGATGCTGTTGGAAGGCAGAGAGGAGCAGGGCTTGGTGGGGGAAATGATGAGAGAGAACAGACCATTAATCAGCTGTTGACTGAAATGGATGGGTTTTCAGGGAACTCGGGTGTTATAGTTTTAGCAGCAACTAACAGGCCGGATGTTCTTGACTCTGCATTATTGAGGCCTGGAAGGTTTGATCGCCAGGTTACAGTGGACAGACCTGATGTCGCTGGCAGAGTCAAGATTCTTCAGGTCAGCTCCCTTTCTAGTAATCTACACGTTTTCATTCTGTTATTTTAGCAGCAATGTCATTGAAGTCATTATAATAGTAGCATGGACATAGACCGTGTGTGGTTGAGCATAGGCTTTAATTCGGAAGCAAGAGATGGTTGCGATCTAAAAGTGACAGATGCAAATGCACTCTATTTTGAAACACGCATCTTTAAGAAACACAGTCTGGGTTCTTTTTACAAGTAGATTGTGTTACAACGTAATATTTTGCTGTACCATAATGGAATCTGCCCAAGTTTGTCAAATACATTATTTGTAAATGCATTATCAGGGAGAAATATCTTCTGAATTTGATCCACCTACTTGGTGTTCTGGATACTTGTGCAACTTTAGTGATTATGTGACAGAGATAGTGTTGTTACTGTTCATGTCCTAAGTTGATTCTCAAACTCTTTCAATAAAAATCTAATGGGTTCCTGTAATGTCCGCCAACGACTAATTGTTTCATAGCATTCCTGATTGTACCATTAACATGTCTTGTGTTGCAGGTGCATTCCAGAGGAAAGGCTCTTGCCAAGGATGTGGACTTCGAAAAGATTTCCAGAAGAACACCAGGATTCACTGGTGCTGATTTGCAGAATTTGATGAATGAAGCAGCCATTCTTGCTGCCAGGCGTGACCTCAAGGAAATCAGCAAGGATGAGATTTCTGATGCTTTGGAGAGAATAATTGCTGGCCCAGAGAAGAAAAATGCTGTTGTCTCAGATGAGAAGAAGAAGCTGGTTGCTTATCATGGTATGGATGCATACTTTGCTGTCTATTGCTAATCTTTCAATTGTGAATTAGTCATCTCATTGATGTAATGCATATGGTCTATCTGCTTTACAGAGGCTGGCCATGCTTTAGTTGGTGCACTAATGCCAGAGTATGACCCTGTTGCCAAAATTTCAATCATTCCTCGTGGCCAAGCTGGTGGTCTTACATTTTTTGCTCCAAGTGAAGAGAGGCTAGAGTCAGGACTATACAGCAGAAGCTACCTGGAGAATCAGATGGCAGTTGCCCTTGGTGGAAGGTTAGCGTGCTATGCTGCCCGCTTCCTTAAACTGATTTATCTGAAAGGAAACTTGTTTGTGAATTATAAGTAAAAGGATCCAATGCATCTGCATTGCTCGTATATTCATCATTTGGAAAATGAGGATAGCTTATGACATATGCATATACAAGAAAGCCACAAATAACATCATATGTAATCCTTGCTTCATATCTAATCCTTTGCTTGTGTTGATATTCTTGTGGATAAGGAACCTTGCTTCTTCTTTTCTACGAATTTACCACATGCATTTCTCTAAATAAAAGTAGAAAAGGGGTTTTCGCACCTAATTGCTATTTAGTGTTTGGCATGTCCATGACTCAGCCTGAGGGCGTTATTGATTTCATTCTCGCCTCCATCATGCAGGGTTGCCGAAGAGGTTATCTTTGGAACCGAAAACGTCACAACCGGTGCGTCAAATGACTTCATGCAAGTTTCACGGGTGGCGAGACAGATGGTTGAAAGATTTGGTTTCAGCAAAAAGATTGGACAAGTTGCGATAGGTGGACCTGGTGGCAATCCCTTCCTTGGTCAGCAGGTGCTTGTTTCCTTCAAAATTAGATATGTCCGACTGTTTTTGTAATAAAAGAATTTTGATTGACGCCTCGTTTCGTTTAAATTGCAGATGTCTTCCCAGAAAGACTACTCTATGGCTACTGCCGATGTGGTGGATTCAGAAGTTAGAGAGCTCGTAGAGAAGGCATATTCCAGGGCCAAACAAATAATGACCACACACATTGACATTCTGCACAAGCTCGCTCAACTGCTCATAGAAAAAGTAACAGTTGATGGAGAAGAGTTCCTGAGCCTATTCATTGATGGCAAGGCTGAACTATACGTTGCATAATTTAACTCTGAAGACCCAAGCTCTGTTGTATTACAACTATACACATTGAGAAATTATCAATTACTCTGACAAGCTCGACTAAAAATTTTTTGAGCATATACCGCAATTTTAAGTGTGCCTCCCCCTCTATTGTACATCTTTATATGGCAAACACCTCAAACCAAATGATACATTGCAACTGTCAATCGTTACAACAACACAATTGAATGAATCATGGCTATAAAAGAATATTACACGAAGGCACAATTATCCTCTCCCACCCCGTTGCTTCTTTTCCTCCAGCATAGCAGCCTCATTCAACATATCAGCCGCATCCTTGTGCATGTCGAGCTTGGCAAGGGCAACTGCCTGCATGTAGAATGCTGTAGACCAATCCGGGTAGACACATTGCGCTTGCATTGCATCTCGAAGAGCTGCGTCAGGTTGATCGCACATAAGATAGCAAAGGCTTCGTCGTGAATAGACGGTTGGAGAGACCATGGTGCCGACATCTACGAACTGCATATAAAACCAGAAAAAACAGATGTGACCACTGTACCAATAAGGAACTACTTGCTAATTTCTCTGGCCCGTATATTTCCTTTAATGAGAGAAAAATACTTGATACTCAGGAAAACAGTGTGGTGTATGGCCGAGTTATCATGGTTTGATTGTAGTTAGCCATAATGAATCCTCAATCTTATATAATTATCAAGCAGAGCATCTGGAAAAAGAAAACCCAGGTGCTCTTCCATTCTAATATTGCAAGACCATCCAGGGGAAGGGGAAAAAATGTAAATTATTTCGCAATTTTTAACAAGAACCTACTAATTCGTAAGCATACTTTCAGACAGAGAAACAATATGATCCCAAAGTGAAGATTATGGCATCTCTGTCAGAAACAGTCAACAATTTTTAACTCCTAGGCAATCAACGATGCAGCGCTCAACATGAAGAGTTAGCATACAATGGCCAAAGCCAAACACTGAACTCTTTTGCCACCAGAACAAAAGCAAAAATAGTATAATATTACCTGAGAATAACAATCTATCGCAGACCTAAAATCTTTGTCGCGGAATGCCAAATCCCCACGTTTCCTTGCCTCCAACATATCTCTCATTTGCTGAGTCCATTCTTGGAAAGATAACTGCAGATTTGACACTGATTCCCTTAGAATATATATGTCTTAGGCAAGATACCATTGCATCTTATAGCGCAGATAAATTACCTCATTGGTACCCTCATCGTCTTTATAGTGTGTTGCTACCAAAATTTGATGGATAGCTGTGAGATCCATACGCGAACAGGCATCGCCCATTGGTGAAAGAGGGTGCTGTGGAGTTGCTGGTGTTTCATCATGCTTGGGAATTCCAAGCATCACATGTGATGGCACCTGTGCAAAATTTATAATTTAAAAGTGCAAAGTGGAATAACAACCAGTAAAGTAGCATAACTACATCTAGGATACTGTGTTCTTAGTAGAATATTGAAGTGCTGGAATTTTGGAGACTCTTGCAAAGAGCTCCTAATGAGACGTAGATGATTATACACATATAGCTTGGAGTAAATCAAATAACCATACTCCAGCTCCCAAAATAACCAAACTTTAATGCTTAAAAGGCACATTACATAAGCAGTGGATATACCATAAACACATTTGGAAACTTAAATTCTTCAGTATAAACTAAGAACACAAAAGGAAACATAAGATAACAAGGCCCAATTACTCATTCAATATGACCTTTTAAAGTCAGATTATAAATAACAACAGAAATAGCTCATCAAGGAATCAAATATCATTAACTTACATAGTACATAAGCAAACTTTAAAAAGTTCAACTTACATCAGATTTATTTTGCAAGGGAGCAAGTGTTGAGACAAGATCTTTGGTGTTTGGCCGATCCCTTGGTTCATATTGCAAGCATTGAGAAGCAAGATCAAAAACCACAGTTGCCTCTTCAGTTGAGAAGTTTCCCTCCAAATGTGAATCCATCAAAAGAAGTATGTTTTTGCCTCGTATCATATCTAGTGCCTGATCAATCATGGCATCCATAAACCGTAAAACAATTTCTCTAGGAAAAGCATAACCAAAAGACTCAAGGCACTCAGCCAATTACAGGTCGATATTTTCACCAAGCACAACATTAACTTTGAGGTGGTGATTCTTGTTCACCTCAAACATCAGATGCATTAAAACCATCAAAACTTTACGTGAAACATGATTTCTTTTCTTTTGGGACGAAGACGGAGACAATTCACAAACGCTTTTTTCATGATGTTGACCTTTGATATAAATGAGTCTGTTCTGGTCATTCCTTAGCTAGCTATCTAACACTATGAGGCAGTCTAGAAAAATACTAACAAAGTGGATGTATACATATCCTATTCAAAGAATGAAAGCACAAAGCAAAACTTTTTAGAGTGCATGTGGAAGCAGAAGGCTAAAAGAAGTTTCACACAACCATGAAAAATGAGTTAGCCACGTAATCAGTCACTTCACAAATCTAATTTTATCATTTCTTGACACACTGTGCACGTTCTTTGAGCAGATATGCACTTATTAAGGATGCATCTAAAATCTACTCAGCACGTCCAACTGCCCAAGTAGCAAGTGAATGCCTTCATTCCAGTATGAATATCATACATATGTGTGTGTGCACACATACATACATATATGATACATTTATGCTACAGTATAAATGTATGTAGAGAAAGGAATTTTGGGATAAAATTCCGCGAGACTCAGAAGGAACACCAGGAAGATGAGACAGTATTTTGTTATAAGCTACAAACAACTTACATGACTAGGAGGGATATGCTTCCCGCTTAGAAGATCTAGAAGGACAGTTCCAAAGCTGAAAACAACACTTTCTTGAGTGACCCTTCCTACATAAAACATAGGTTTGTGAATAGTCAACAATATCTCCAAAATCAAGTCAATACTGACCTCAAAATATGAAAACAACAAAGAAACCAGACATGCATTCAGATCTACAAAGACACTTGCTCAGCTAAAGAAAATGTCATAATGTGCACTAACTGCTAATTCTCTAAAAGACAAACAGCATGTCATGGCTACTGAATCATTGTCAAAAAACACCAAAACTTGTACAGTAATTTCTTTGCTGGAAAATGGTAATATAACACTAATACAATCCCTGTTTCCGGCATTTAACAACCAGCCCCCACCCAATTTACATAAACCCAAATAATTGGTGCTGATTCTTGAGCAAATGAGGGACAAATTCCAACTTAGTTTTAATTTCATTGGCCATCAAGAAGCCAAATCAAGAAGCTCAGAGAGATAACTAATTAACTACTCCTTTAATCAATTTACTTTCCAAACTACAAAAGTAAGAGTCTACTTAGAATACAAAGCAATTTTTTAGCATGTCATTTCACTAAAAGGGTGCAGCATTAGCTATTTCTCATTTCCAATTATAAGACAAATAACAGAAAGGAAAAAGTACTCACCATTTCTCAAATACTCAGGAGGCGTGTATGCTAGATTTGTGCTATAACTTTTACCATCCCGGCTGTTTTTCATTAATCCAAAACAAGAAAGCCGTGGGTCACCATTCTGCCAAAGACAACAGCCACATTAATGCATTTCTCGAATTAAAATCTAGAGCATCTGCAGGAGTACTGCTAAGGGCCAATATGGCAAAAGTTTGCAATTGAATAATGATGGTCACATGTAACAATAAAACATATTTCTACATGAGCAGGGAATAAAGTCAAAAGATTCATAACAACACCTCATCAAAGAGAACCCTATATGCGTTCAAATCATGGTACAGTGGACGACCTTCTGTACTGCAATAATCCAGAGCCTCAGCAATATACAAAGCTACCCTTAAACGCATGGCCCACTCAAGAGTCTGGTTCTCCCCTGAGAAGGAAGTTAAAAAGTGACCATAGGAAATGATGGAATAAGAAAATTATATTACTCCTTATCAGCTCCAACAAACTAGAAGAAACCATCAGATATCAACACGTGTTTTGCAGTTACATTGATATAGTTCCAAAAGGAAAGAGCACAATACAAAGTATCTTACTAGCTGGAACTTAGAAATCAAAACAAAGAAGTGCTAAGCCACAGCCAAGAGGAACAGAAGAGCATGAAAAGGGGGAAAGGGTGGATTTAGTACCCAAATAGTTGTGCTCGGAAATATCAAAGGACTTTTTGACATTCACTTGTCCCTCACAACGAATACATGAATAAATTAATGCTGACTTAATTTGCAACAATTCCTTTGATACATCCACATTTGATCTTAAAGTGGTAACATATTCTCCAAAATATGCCTTCATCAATTTGAAATGAAAATCATGTTCCAGAAATATGCTTATATTGCAAACAATTTAGAAACAAAAAAAAGTCATCCAGAGCTCTTCTCTTTCACGTGGCTTCTCTCATTAAAAATCCTGTCTTTTGGATAATAATAGACCTCATACTTCTACCATATTCAATAAACCCCAGTCATTCATTTCAATAAACCCCTTTGATTAGAAAACTCTTAAAACAGAACTTATGCACAACAGAAAAAGAACTCGTGCACCGACAAGAGGCAGCACCACTTTGAACCTATCCTCAGAAACCCCAGATAATAAAGCACCGATACCAAAAACATTAATTCGAAACTAATGAAAAACACATTATTGTTTTTTAAATAGATACAACCCAATGAACCAAGGGATATTCGTATGATAGAAACAGGATTTGGTAAGACTAACAACAGCTGAACTAATAAGGTTAACTTCTCCAAAAGTTGCAACAGGAGATAAGCATATGCATAAAAATCGAAACACATACAATGAAAAAGATGCTTGGCAAGGGTATCATTAGGCATAAATTCAGCTACAAGTAGCCTCTCATCTCCGTCGCTGCAGTAGCCTATCAAATTCGCCAGCCTCTTATGCCTCAATTTCCCAACACCTTTAGCCTCCTCCTATTAAAAAAAACAAAACCAAAATAGACATCAAAATTTGTTCCTTTTTTAAAAAAAAATTCTCCATCGGTTCCTTTTTTGAATCCCAAATAAAACCAATAAGAATCCCAAAACAATTGCACAAAAAGGAAAAGATTAAATCTTTAATTACTTAACAAGGAAGGAGGGAGGGAAAGAGAGAGTACTGCAAACTGTTTAGGGTCGGGCCAGGCCATTTTAGTAAATTTCTTAACAGCGATCCAGCGGCGATTCTGTAAGCGGCCTCTGTAGACCACATTGGGAGCCTTCTCGCCACTCTCGGAGACAATGAAATCGGAGCTGAAGTTATTGGTGGCAGCTTTAAGCTCAGCTAGGGAGAACTCCGAGAAGCCTTGTGCGCCAGCTCCTTCGGTTCCATTTGAAGAACGAGGATGGTGGGGTTGGCCGCCGACAGCTCCACCGTAGTGGTGTTGATCCTTGTCTCGAGGACGAGAGCCCATCGGGAGAAACGATTGGCAACAGCCCATAACTCAGTTGAGTTGAGTTGACACGACTCGACTAACTATAAAAAAAAAAAAAACAAAAAGGACCAAAAAAAAAAAGAAAAAGAAAACTCCCAAAACAAAAATAGGGGATTGCTCTTTTTCAATCCGCTTTTAACCTAGGAAGCAGTAATATGTTAGTAACTGCTAAGCTTTATACTAGGTAGAAAAAAGAGCAAGTAGTGGCATCACATATAAAAAATGAGGATGCTTTATTTTGTTTCGGAATTTATTAAAGAAATGAATATATGCACATCAGTTTATAAAAAAAAAAAAATGCTACAAATACAGCTAATAGTAGTATAAGAGTAGAAGGGAATGGCAGGAAGGGAGTTGTATTAAAACTGTCAAACCATCATCGTGTTTTAAGGTACTAAAAGTTTGCGTTTTATAGTACTGCTACTAGTAAGTACTATTAATATTTTTAAGTGTGTGTTTGTGTGAATAGATGAACAACAAAGTGACAAGGCAGTGCTTGCGTGCGCGACAGAGGGCTCTAGAGGTGGCAGGGGTTTGAAGATTTAGATAAAGGGCTGGGGTTATCAGTTATGGTGGGGTGATCGATTTCCAGATACCAAGCCACGATGATGATGAGGAGGTTGATGATGATGATGATGATGATGATGATGACGATGACGATGAAACTTTAGTGTGTAGCAGCGTGTACACGAGGAGCTATCGCTATCGCTGTCCCGGTTTGCCGTTTTTTCCTTTTCTCTCTTGTACCTCCTACCTTTTGATAGGCTTTCTGCCACTTTCTGCAGCAGACAAAAAAGTCTCTCCGTCTTTTTCGCCATTTCTCGTCTCTGTCCATTCATACTAGTACTACTTCATTCGTACTAAACGTGTCGTGTTTTCTACTTTTCTTGGCTTGTCCTTGTAAATTGAAAGCGGGAAATTATATTGGGTATTTTTGTCATTACAAAATGATGTTTAAGGGCTACTTTTACATTAATTCATTGCATTTGTAAAGGCCAAAAAAAAAACTTGTGTGGGCTCGGTCTACAGCCGCTTTTGTAGACCGATTCGTACACAATTTGCCACATAATAAATACTTCCTCCGTCCCACTTTGATAGTCCTATTTTTTTTTTCACACAGTTTAAGAAAAAGTAGTTAACTTTGTTGAAAAAGTAAATTTAGATTGCTATTTTCCTAAAATACCCTCACATTAAATATGGTACAACTTTATGGAAACTTGAATGGGGTAGGTTTATGGTAAAAAAAAATTAACTCTCATTAAATGGGGTAGGTTTATAATAACAACAACTTACATTGAATAAGGGTATTTTAGGTAAATTAAAATTCAACTGCATTCTTCAATTAGAAAGTGGACTACAATTTGTGACAGATGAAAAAGGAAAACGGGACTATCAAAGTGGGACGGAGGGAGTATTCAATTGACTTAATTGTGGTTCTATTCTTGGTTTCCCCACCCCCCTTATACCGCATATATGTAGAAATCAAAATTTGAGTCTCAACGCAATTTTCCAGTGCAAACATTTCTTCCACAAATTCCACCTCGCTTTGTATCATCTCCAAAAAGAAGAAGAAAAAAAATTGTAGACCCCTCATCTTTGATACTTTCTTTTTCTTTTTGATTTATTTGTTTTAATAATATTGGGTGTTGTACAAGTGGGTGGGTTTTCTTCAAAACTTATATGGCTTAAAAATAATCCGAAATCCTAATCGTAGGTGCTACGAGAAAGAAAGAAGACACCGGGGGAACACAAAGGCGGTGGCTGTAGGGTTGGTGGTTTTAATGGAACTAAAGGACAAGTTTCTCCGGTGTGTCAGGAAAGAATGCAGATTTTGGGGTTGGAAAGGAAAATGAGTTTTTGAACAAAGGGGCAATACTAATGGCTATTCATATTCCTTGCAGATGCTGCTTTCTGATCTCCATCGAAACGGACGCTGGATGGTGACGGTGGTACCATTACATGACAATAAGGAAATTGAAAGAGATGAGTAAGAGTCTGACGAGTGTGACTCGTCGGTCTGGTAGGCTGCTTGAACCATATCAGGAGGAGGCACGAGCATATAAATAAATTTTTTTTTTAAAAAAATCAAGATAATTTGGCGTTCAATGCTTACATCATTAATGATAAAATGACTCCATCATCCTTACAACTTAGGATATCTTACACACATTCGTGGAGAGAAACAATTAAAACATTTACTAATTGAATTGACCATAGCTTGGTATTTAAAAAAAAAAAAAGAACTAGGTGCACTTTTTTTCTATTAATGTACTTGACAATTAAAAAGAATGATATGTGATGTACCTGATAGATAAATAATAGGATTTAAATATGAAAAAATAATGGAGTTGTTGATAAACTTGTTCTTGAATCGATTATAAACTATGCCTTGTTTGGATTGCAGTTTTCCGTCGGAAAATTACGTTGTTTTCTGTGATCACATTTCTCTATTACCTTTTTTCCTCACATACATCAAATCGCTACAGCAATTTTTCCATGAAAAATCATGGAAAATGCAATCCAAACACAATTAACCATAATTTGACAGACCTCACAATTTCGGTCCCTCCAGGGAAGAAATGGAAAGATGATACTACTATAAACATATTATTATGAAAATAAAACCATGATGAGAGAAGTGAACATGGTCAGCCTTGACAAATCTGATAAACAAATGCAAGTCGTATCAGCGGGGCAGATTTAAGGCAATGCCAATTCATCTTTGGTCCCTTGAAAAGAATAATGTGTTATGATGAAAGGACCTTTTTATGAATTATGAAGGAAATGATTACATAAAATCATTAATACCATTATTGAAATTTCTAGCAGAAACACCAGGTTCGATCGGCCTGTAATACATAGTATTTATTTAAAGAGTTCTCATAATGAGCATCAATCGAGCGTACAATTAATTATGGAGAACCAAAGCCAATCATGTGCTTTGTTGCCTCCATATGCTAATCCAAACGCTCATGCACAATTTAATTAGTACTAAATTTTTTTTTTGTTTGTTTACAATTATTTTGGTTGTTGCCTTGCCTCTCTTCTTCTGAGTTCTGACGGATCCAGTTCCATATGTCAGGCTGCATGTCTCAGTGCGTTGCGTGCATGGTGATGCTGGACCGTTAAAACATCTGGCTAAGATTCTTCTTTTTACAGCCTCTTCTTTTTTTTTTTTTCCTTTCTTCGGAATACAATTTGGCAATACTATTGCTTGCTGGATGAAAATTAGCCTTGCATCTACAACGCTGCCTAAAGCACTGGCACTAACCGAACCAGATTTCTCATACCAATTGATCCAGACTGTATGCTTATTAAATGTTAACAGCATGAGGGATGAAACGATGGAATACTAACGTAGAACATCAAGAGGTTTTTCATTGAAAACGATGTGTCAATTGTCATGCCCACTATTTTATACATAAGCCTACAGGTTCTACCATAAATCAAGAATTTATGTATTTTGACAATTATTATATTATTGATAAATAAAAAGGACCATTTCATTGTTCTTAAAACAAAACCCCAAAAAAAAAAAAAAGAAGAAGAATTGCATTAAAGGTGTGATAAAATTTGGATAATAAGCTGTAATTGAGATTAGATGTACCCAAGTTTTTGTCGCTTTCAATTTGGTAAGTTTGCCAATAATAGGAGAGGAGGTGGAGGTAGAGCCAACCTGTACCTGTAGAGTGTAAAGGAGGTCACAGATGGTTTCTCAGCCAGGACGAAGAAAAACTGAAAAGATTTCATTTTGACAAGTCATTTGATTAGTTTACCGTATTCATCACTATTGTACACGTAGATGTGCCACGGCATGGACACGATTTGGTCAGAACTTCCTAATCTTTCTAGGCGGAGTTAACATAAGACAATTTTTTGACAGAAACAGAAAGGGAGGAAAAAAAAAAAAAAGATATATAAACAGAACAAGTTAATTAGTACTATGTCAAGAAAGGCTGCTTCTTGAAATATATCCAAGCGTCCGACTTAACTAATATTAGTGTGTGACAACGTTGAGGAGTGAAACCCTGGTGCTGATTAAACTCCTAAACACTCTCTCCCCACCGCTTCCAATCCCACGGATACAATCCTCCAATTCATGCATTATCTTTAACGTCAATTTCAACTCCTCTTCACCCTTTCTTTGCAACCCCCATAAGTTCTGAAAACTAACTTGTTGAAATTCTTGAATGCCGCCTTTAACGATAGCTATTTTTTTGCTGTTCTTCACCAAGCTGATCAAGCCTACACATGATGGTTTCCGAAATGCCAAGGAAACCGAGAGCCCATTGAAAAGTGCAGCCGAAATGGAAGCCGTAACCTGGATGGCGTCCCTGAGAACTCGAGCAATCTCAGCATCTTCCCCAGCAGCTGCTGGTGCTGGCGGGGATAATATGACTAATTGTCCACCGGCAATGGACTGGACGGAGGACTCGAGCTGGCCGAAATCTTTAGCAATTTTTTTCAAATTTTTCAAGTATAAAGCTGTCTTAGAATCATCTCTTTTTCTTACAGCCACCTGTGCCGCCAAATGCTCTTGTTTTAACGTTAAAAGCAACGTTTGGAAAATCCCATAAACATCGACCAAGCCCAGAAAGTCGTCTAGAAACTTTTCTATCAAATCATGGTTGGGGCACAAAGATTCGCGAGCCTGAGGGAGCTGGAGGAGATCATCCAGGGATTCTTGGACATTCGTGAGCTGGCTCAAGCCGTCACAGAGCCAGGCTGAGGTGCGGTGGTTATCGGGTTTAGAAGAAGATGCCCATGATTTAAGCTCATTGATCTCATCTCTGAGCTGAGAAACCAAGGGGTGCGATCTACAGGGAAGGCTGGTAGATCTAACGTGGTAGGCCTTTTTGGGCAATTTTGTGGAAGAAGAAGAAGAGCCCGGTTGGCTTGGAAATGAAAGGGATCTTCTGAAGTTGGTCACCATTTTAGAGGGCATTTTGGTTTGCTGAGTTTCTGTTCTGCGAGTGAACGAGAGATAGAGGTGTGGGGTGGGGAGGTTTATAAAGGGAAGACAATTACGCGGTCAGGGAAATAAATTAGAGACGCACGAGGGGGCAGGGCGCTTGGGGGGGAAGTCGTGGTATTTTGTCTTTTGGCCGTGGACAGCAGGGGAGTGGATCCGCGAATAAATCCAGCTGGTTGGGACATCTTGGCAGCAGCTAACTTAACGGGACTTGTCACGCTGCTGCATCTGCATGTGGATGATGATCTGTTTATGCTTAGTACAGGAAGGAAAGGGAGCCGCTTAATTCATTACTTTTTGTGTGCCCTCATCTTAAGTAGGTTCTGGTGGAACAGCGAATGAAAAGGGCATACGCCACGTGCATTAGCATCATTACCATTTTATCTAGGGATAATTGGAGGTTTCTGACAGTCTCACTCTCCTCCTCTGTGGTTTCAAAAAATTCACAAACCTCCCCTGAGGTAAGTGTACAAGTTATATTAGTGAAATAATGAAAACTAATAAAAATAAAAAATAAATTAGAAAAAAAGGATAATTTCAGATACAATATGTTATTCATCAATAATATTATATCAAAAGCTTTTACTATATGGTTATTTGTTCCAATTGCATATTAAATCAACCATTAATGCTTATAATAGTGCATTAAATATTTAGTAGAGAGGTAGTTTATTTCAATAAGTAGCATGTATATAAATACTTAATGAATGTATAATCTGGTTGAAATAATGTACACCGTGTTATCGACCAAGTACGATGCATAGAAATTATTGAACATGCAGTTATTTGTTCACATGCATATTGCAATTAGTCATCGCAGCAATATGCATAGTGCAATGGTATGTATACATTTGGAATGGTTATTGGTGCTTTGACCCACTTGTGCATCTCCTTACAAGTTGCAGTGGGTATGTAATTTTATCTATATAACTAATTTTAATTTGCCTATAAATATCTTATACGGGGTGATCTATGAGGTACAATCAATTTGCAAATATATACATTATATTAGATGTTAGTTACTTGACTGTTTATATCTATAAAAAGTAGTGTAATAGTACATATAAATTTGAAATGGCTAGGTATTAAAAAAGTGTAGATCATGTTAGGTGTTAATTATTTGATTATGTATACATGTAAAAGGGAGATTAAATAGAGCGTAGAAAAAAATAATTACGTGAATTGGAATGTATTTGTCCTGATAATCACGAAATATTAGCTGACTTGTGAGGGTATTTAAGTTTTTTTGGCCATGATGAGGTAAGAAATGGGACCTAAATTCTGACATGGGAGGTTTGTGATATTTTTGAAACCACAAGGGAGGAGAGCGAGACTGTCAGAAACCTCAGGGGATGTATCTGAAATTATCCCTTTTATCTATGGCAAAGATTTGGATTAAAGGTTCACATAATTAATTTATGGTTTCGTTTGATAAAATTGAATCTGAATACTAAAATAATTAATTTGCTAAATTTTAAGTATTGAAAAGAAATATATGAATGTCTGAATTTCAAATATTTATATCTGAATGCTTAATAAGTTTAATTTGATAATTTAACCATTATATATTTTCATTCAAAAAAGAAATAGAATCTATGATTTAATTAATTTAAAATTATTAGGTATGAAAATGACAATATTTATTTTTAAATCAAATTAATATAAAAGATGAAATATATTATATGAATAGTATGAAAAAGATGTGAAAGTCATTAAAAAGAAAGAAAATTGAAACTAAAAATCGTTAGATAGAGAATATCAGATTGTTTAATTAGATAAGAATTTTGAACATAATTAATAAATAAGGGTAGATTTAGTAGATAAGATAAAGAAGTTGAAGTAATTATATTGATTATTATCAGAATTAAACATTCAGTTAGGATTTTTATGCTGAAAAAAATACAAACAAGTTCAGCACTGCTTAACAAATCCAGCAGATGGATTTTCATTTATCAAACACACAAAACATCTGAATGTCTAAAAAAATTTAATTTCAGCACTTTTGTATGTTATCCAACAGACTCTAAAGACTGCCACCAAGATTTGGCTTCTTAATTTTCAGTTCAACGTTGGAGTTATCGAAACTTTTGATTTGCACTCTGGCCTGCGGATTGGTTTGGTCGAATTCATCAGGTAATTATGACTTACCACACTACAAGGTATTGCTTGTTGGAGGCAGGCTGGTTCTTTCTAAGTTGTAGCTAGCAGTCACTAATTAACAGAAAATAAAAATAGAAAAATTTAACAGAAAAGACCAGAATATACTAACACAATACTTAGCTTCTGTCAAAAAATATTCTGGCAGCTGGCGATGGATGGATTGGTTAAAAGGAAGAAGAAGAAGAATGGAGCAAGGGCCCAATCGAGTTGGGTGTTAACTTGATAGATCATGATATGTAAAGGGCAGCCAGCGTGTCACTGAGTCATCACACAAGCACCATTATTAATTATTTAAAAGCACCCCAAATTTATTTATGGGTTAATTACATTTACATCCCCCGAGGTTTGACCATATTATCAATCAATCCCTGTAATTTGTCCAAATAACGGTCTCACCCTTTGAATGATCAAACATTTAACAAAAACCCCTTAATGCCGAAAATGCCCTAATTAAGGTCATGTTGCATTAAAAAAAGAAATATTTTTATTTTATTAACCCTGAAGCAATCCAAAAAAATAGAAAAAGTTTTTGCTTATTATTTTATAAAAATCATATCTTTGCTTCCATAAATAGTTTTGAATCAATAATTATTTTAAATCTTAAAAATGAATATTAAAAATTAGATAAATTGAAAGAAAAATAAAAAAAGAAGAAATTATTTTTAATTCCTGGAGTATGGTTCAAATTGAGGAAAATATGCCTTGTGCTCTCCGCAACATGTCTTGAACCACAAATTCGAACCATACTTGAGAATTTATTTATTTTTTTAAAAATAAAATTTTTATTTTTTATTTTTTTTCGAGCTTGAGCTCGAGCTCGAAAATTGCCGACTCGTCGAGCTCGAGCTCGGTAAAATTTAGTCGAGACTCGGCTCGATTAACTCAAAACTCGACTCGACTCGGTTCGTTTGCAGCCCTAGGCCAGAGGCATCAACCTCCGTATATTTCTCGCATGGAACCCGTTCAGAGGGAAGCATATGGTGGTGGGTTGTACGGAAAAGAAGAGGGCCAGCCCAATAGACCCGCTGGAAATCCACCCGCTAGCTCTACCCAAAGTGCAGATGGTCCAGATGAAGCCACTACAAAAAAGCCCAAGCATAAGCCCCCACCTTCCTCTGGTGATTGCGACGCTGATATCACCGGTCAAGCCTACCTTCAGTAAAATAAGTTTTAGACAAGATGAAGACTGAAGACGTACCGTAATTGTGACGATGTTAAATGTATTGAACAAATTTTCAAGAGGTGGGTTGGTTGTCGCTTTCATTGAATTTTGCTCTACTTTTAGGAGTTATATGCGAGTTACAATTTCATGGATTTGAATGATGTATAATATGCGAGTTACTTTTAGGAGTGATCCTTGAATTTTCAAAAAGTTTGGCATCAATGATAAAAACCATTAGTCCTGTCCTGTCATGGATTGTAATATTGATTTCACCTCCATCAGATTTGCCAAAAGCTCCAACCGTTTGCAAAAGTTTCAAAAGCAGCCAATAATTACTCTCTATTTTGAGGGTTTTCACTCTATCTATCGGCAGTCGGCACCGCCCAGCCGCCAAAAAAAAAAAAAAACAAATCAGAATGGTAGGAGTTGGTAGCTGAGTACTGCTGACACCTTAACTAATCAGCCAAATGTCCGTTGCTTGTTATTGTTGTAGCGTTGCGAAAGCTTCCGACTGACTCGATCTATCTATGAGTTCTCCTTGCCTTACGGCCTTGCGCCTTACGACTTTCTCAGGAGCTCGAGAAGCCCTACCTTGAAGCGCCCCCTCTGCATTCCTGACCTACCACTACCAGTCTGAGGTCCCCCTCTATCTATCCTTTATCTTGGGGATTACCTTCATTCCTTTCAATATCCGAATTGTTTTATGGGATCTGTTGCAGTCAAACCTTCGTTCCCATAGCCTCGCTCATCTGCACCCCTCACTAGTTAAGCTTATCTTATCGTTCTTCTGATCTTTTTCCACTCCTGGCTTCCAAGGTCTAGCCTGGACCTCTGCCTCGACATTCTCAATCAAAAAGGAATCTACTTCCGAGTTTCGGAACTTACTTTCTTTTCTAAGGTATGTCACCTGTCTGTGCGTGTCTAAAGTATGGATCCCCCCTGTGCTTCCTTTTCACTTAGTATAGGATTCCACTAGGTAGGAAGTAGAGTTAACCAGCCTTAACTTTCCGGCAAGACCGAGCGCGGCTATCAACCAAGCTCACTTCTCGCCAAGCAGCATAGAAGCATAGCTTGTATTTTCTAACAACACAAAGTGTGGACGAACCGCCTTGAATCGATCCCACCCTACGCCTTCTTCTAATTATAATAGAATCCCAATCCCTAGGTCGACTACGAGCTTGAAACTTGTTTTCGGTTGAGGGGATGCCGTCTCCGGTTGACTTCTCTAAGTAGGTCTTCGGGCCTTACGACTAATCTAATAGTAAGCTCGGAAAGCGGCTTGAGGTCTCTCCTAGGCTAACGGGAATTCTAATCTAAAGCGGCTTTCCCGTCGACAAAGAGAATTCAAATCCATAGGCTAAAGCCCCTCTTGCAAGACAGTTGAGCTTGTCGCTTCTCTCGGCCTAATCGCTAGGTCTCCCTATTCTTGATTCCTAGAGATTTCTTTGTCTGCGGAAAGGTTACTTTCTTCGAAGGGGTGACCCTCAAGCAACCTATTAGATATTAGAATTACCTTCCCGAATAGGATCCCGTTGAGAGGCGACTTGCAAGAGAAAGTAGACCCATTATCCTATATTTGAATTAGACCCTTTACCCCGTTTACCTGTTTTTCCCCGTTTTCGTTACCTCCAAGCGATTAGTCTATAGGCCGCTTTCCTATATTAGAATGTGAGAAAGATAGCCGCGCTTTTTCCTATAGAGAAGGAAGCCCTTTTTCCAATAGAAGAAGATCCCCTGACTATATATGTTCTTTCATAGGGTTCAAGGAATTAGAGTAAGATCGACGCGTTTGACTATATATGTTCTTTCATCCGGGGAGAAGTCCATACCAGAAGCACCGATGAGCTAGCTTTCGCCACTGACCTATCCAAGGAATAGCCTGCTTCCCCAACCCCCCGCTACTGATCTTACTGATGGTTGAGAAAGCCCAATGCCGATGCCGGCTCCGTGCTCGTATAGGGAATACACCTTTTCCAACAAAAACGGAATAGGAGTTTGAGTTGTAAGAGCAGCGTTCCCACCATCAGAGCTAGATGGAAACCCCAAAGCTATAGTATAGGACATTCGTCCCTCCTCTCCTTGGTAAGGATGAGAAACCCGAAACCGATTCTACTCTACTGCCTTTCCAGCTAAATGGATTTACCTGGGGAGGACCGCGAAGACGCTAGAGAACCGTGGTCACCAGTAGCACGGCTCTAAAGCCTTCCCTTAAGGATCCCCAAGGTGCGGGCCCTCTCACTTCACTCGAATCAAAAAAGAAATCCGAACATCGAAGGCCCTTCAACCATTCTGCTACTACTACACAGCTACTGCAGTAAGGCGGTTTCAAGCTTGTTTCGGGGTTTGAAATTGATTACATTCCTTCTCTCCCTCTTTTTTCTTGGTAAGGAATTCCTTCCGGAGTTGATCCAGTGGATCTAGTGGTATCTTAGTTAGGACGAGTGGATTGATTAAGTTTCTACCACTGAAAGAACTGAAAGAGAAAGAGATAGACTGAGATCCAGACATCGCCTAAGAGGAAGCACTTAAAGAATCCCTGCAGTGACCTTTAAAATAAAAGGAATGATCTCGGGCATCAATATAAAGAGAGTTTGGTAGCTTTCCCTTTAAACTGGGAATTTCCTTATATTAGGGGCGTATCGAAGAGCTCGCTTTAGCTAGGCACCAAGGTTTATTAAACTCCAAACTTCCGGTTAAGAAAGGAAAGCCGGTCCAATCCTAAACAAGAGAAAAGATGACAGCGGCAAGACCTAAGAGAAAGGAGGTCTTATCGAGCTCGAGCCTTCTTCTTTATCTTCCATCTGCAAAGAGGGTATAGGAAAAGCGAACTCCTAAAGCAAAGGGAAAAGCAAGCAGTTGATAAGGGACCTCCCATTCATTTCTCATGAAAGTCTCATGAAAGATAGGCACATGGATTCTTTAGCGAGAAGGGCATCTTGCAACCATAAACAAGAGGGGGACCCCAACCGGCCAGAATAGAGTTATGGCTATCTGCTTGAAGATCGGTCTTCTCAAGGGAATGAGTTTTTCAACTTCCCAGCAAAGGCAAAAGGTTCAAATACTTGAACTGGTTCGCAATACCTTAGGACTGTGAAATGAATATAAAAGGAGCTGGAAATTCAAATCTATCCTTAAAAACTGGCAATGAAACTGCAGGGGCGAAGGCATCCGAGTCAGAGTAAGGGTCCAATCCAAAAAGAAGGACGGACCAGAGGCAGGGACAGAGTTTACCTTTAGAATAAGGTGCATTTTTATATGAAATATTAAAAAGGATTCAAATTATGATTCAAGTGAAAAAAGAGTAAGCCTATTACCTTGCAAGGCTAAATACTCCTGGGTAGGACGTGCTGCCCTTTCGCTCCTCTCCTTTCAGTCGAGCTGCTTCGCTCCTTCTTGTTAACAGGGCATTCTCGGCATCAATCCCATTCTCACTTACAACCTATGATTCACTTGCTAAGAACGCATTTGTTCCATCTATAGAATATCTGTGAATTTCTGATTCAAGGCTGCTTACGCTCCTCCTTTCCTTTGAAAGGATCCTCTGGGCTTTTACCTGAGCCCTCTGAAACTCTTGTTTTAATGCGCAGAGAAAGATCGGATCTCCCTCCTTTATTATTCAATTGATAGTTACCCGGTAATTCATCTGCACACCGTTCCGGATCAATGAATACGGAATCGACTACCGGATTCTCATTCGTTATAGCTTCCTTCTTCACTCGCCATGCCATGTGAAAAGGAAAGCTTGCTTTGACCTTTTTCTCCCGAAAGAACTTCTTCCTATCAAAATGAAGCCAAAGCTTGCCCAACCTAGGTTGGGGGCGCGCTAGGCGCTCACCTTTTTTTGTCTTTCTAGTGAGACATGCCCTCTTTCTTTTCGCTCTTTCTGTTAGCCAGTTCCAGTAGCGAGCAGTTCGTGATTGGCTTTCGAGTTGGCTAGTTTCGGAATTGATCAATTCACCATGCATTGGGCGGAGCTAGAGGCAAGAGCCTGTTCCAGAGCCGACGGAGGCGGAAGATTTTATGCAAAAACTTTCTAGTTGTTCCAGATTGAAATCGAGCAGATTCAATTCAAGTTAGACCACCAGATCTGAGTCAGCAGAATCTAAGTTAGTTTCGAGTGGGATAAGGGCATTTCCCTCGCATTGGAAGTCACTGCGTATCAATATAATGCATGAAGGACTTAGAGGTGGGCACAAGCAGCCAGGTGATCTTGTCGACATCTCATTATACGCCCCGCCTCTGGGTATGATAGCTGGGCGAAACCTCTTGCGGAAGGGCATGGGATTCATGCTCAGCAAATCTGTAAGGCTCGGATAGAGCACATTTCGGGAAGAGGACTTCACTTAGCCGCCTTACGCCTGGGGCCTTGGAAGGATCTGGCCATAGCATAGTGAAAAGAGCTGGTCACCCCAGAGAGATGGGAAGGAAGGCGGTGGGTAGGTAAAGCCTGGACAAGTACGCGTATAAATGAAAACACCCGGAGTACTAAGATCTAGATCGAGACTAAGCTCCAAACCAAGGATGACTTCTAGTTTATGGGCATCTTTCTACTACTGGAGGGGCCCACCCAGTACGGGGGCCGAAAGCTCCGTTTTATAAACAGAGATCTAGCCGCAGAATGAATTGGCCAGAAAGCGATTGAATGCCAATCTTTCTAAATAGCACGGGGCTAGCCCTAGCTCTTTGAATAAAGTCAATATTCAATACAATGTATGTACATTGATCGACAAAGAAAGGGGCACGAGAGAGAAAGCATTTGTCCCTCCTAGCGTGAAAAGCCAGAAAGAGGCCAGGCACCTGAATACGCAGGAATTGAATCTAGAGAACCGCTCTTTTAATACCTTGCCAGAAGCTCTTCACTCAGACATGGCCATGGAAACACGTCTAAGAAATAAAGTACCCGAGTCATTCACCCAACAAATAACAAATATGTAAGCTGGAATGAATGATGGATCTGCGGATAGACAGATTCCGTTGCTGAATGACTATGCTAGCGCCTTATTCGATAGAGGGGTGCTCCTATATTAGTTAGTTTCATCAGCTTTGGCGAATCCTATCGGAGTTCTTCAGCTAGCCTTGAATCATTGACGGGATTTCAACTACGGATATATGTCTGTGTCAGCATCTCTTCGCTAGGAAGAAGGAAATGAAACCGGGATACCGTGAATCCTAGCTCTAGCTACGATCTGTCTTCTCTTATGATATTTCATTTCGGGAAAGATCACTCCTAAAAGCAAGCTTGATCTTATATACGATACCACTAGCGGACGACTATCAGCATCCACCTTCTGCTTTGTAGTAGTAAAGGAAGATTTTGAACCCCAAGGCCAAAGGAACTAATGCCACTGATAGGAAAGACATAGACTCTATGCCCACTTACCGCTCTACCACTTCAATTCAATGACGGACTTCACCTACCTTTCCCCATTCGACCTACCTGAGAACACTAACGGAACACTCTTTTACTCCCACTGACCAGCTAGTGCGCAATGACGACCAGCCCGCAAGCTACTCTCTTTTCTTTTATTAGCTGCTATTGATTCTATTTTATCAAACCTTCCATCAGGAAAGATCCAAGTAGCACCACAGATCTTTACTTCTAAGAAAGAGTAGACTAAGAGAGCTCTCTGCCATTGATAGGACGTGCGGCAAAGGACTGAGACAAGCCAAGCTGACTGAATGAAAGCTAAGAATTTCATTGACTCAAAGCACCACGAGGGACATAAGACTTTGTTGACTAGCCTCATTGCTGAACCTATTCGTGTTCAAATTCCCCTTCCTTCAGTGAGAGATGGTCATACCCGACCCGGTCTTATCTCTCCTTTACCCCCTTCCCCTACTCCTATAAAGGCCGGCGAGTGCTTCTTACCGAAAGAATGTGCTTCCACGGCCGGAGAAAGAAGGTTCATAGATCACCGATCGGACAATATCTGGATCAGTCGTAAAAACAAAGTGTTAAAAGAAGCCCTAGCGGCTTAATCTTTGATTTCGTCCAATATGAATGCAATGCTTAGTTAGGTTTAGTTAGGTCGTGCAAAGACAGAGCGGATCCTACTTATTCGTATGAGGAAGCCCCGACCAGACACTTTCTTTAGCCACCCACCAGTAATGAACCGCCCAAATCTCCTTTCCTTCCTCTTCTTTCTGCATAGAAGGAAGCGTTTCAAAGCAAGGGAAGTGGGCTGGTCTATGGTATACGGGATCGGACATCGAAAGAGGCAGACGGAAGGGGACTTGGCTCGACACCAAAGTTGGCTAGGTTGAATTCTCGGTCTGAATTCCTCGGTCTTGCAAGAAGAAAAGAAGGCCGAAAGCAACTCTCCTTATCACGAATTTCCTCTCGTCTCGCTCGCTAGGATCCAAGAACGACTACTGTACTTACTATAAGCCGGTTACAGGAATAGGATTCAATCCAGACAACGAAATCCACCTTTCCGGGCTCTCACTGACTTCTTTGGCGACCTACTGCCAGACGGAGACCGGATTGACCTTGACCCGGGTGAAAGCAAGCACTTTGGGACTTGGTTTTAGAAAGACTTTTCGAACAGTAAGAATTCTATACTAGCCAGATCAAGTCTTTTCCTCGAAGGAAAAGCTAAGCTCTTCGTGATTACGCTAAGTAGACGTCCAAAGAGAGCACAACCAAAGCTGGGCTTTTTATTAAAAAAAGGTGATTAGCGTCGACTACTCTAGCCGGGAGGCTCGGTCTCTTCATGCTAGGTGGGGTCCACCCTTCTTGCTCCCATCTTGAGAAGAGATCGTAATTCTGATTCACTCTTATCGAAAGGTTGAACTGCTTAGCAGCAGCAAAAGAAGATATCATAATCATGGCATGCGTCTTTCCATTTATTTCTCTGCCCGATAGGAAGCATCTCCCCGGGGCACTCTCTATAATAAGGGGTAGCGACAGCTTAGGTCAGCAACTCATTGACAGATGGGGAGTTGGGGGTGGGATTGTCTCCTTTGCTTTGTGTTTGACTTATTCTTGCTAAGAAATGAGATGTCAAGGAAAGGCTACTTTGGGGCTCTTTGCCAATGGATAGTTGGTCAAATGCAGTATAGTATAATAGAGACTGGGCCGTAGATGTGTACGCGTAATGCTAAGCAGGAAAGTCCCTCTTTTAAGAGCAAGAAGCTGTGGGCCTCGCTATGAGACTTGGTATCGTGGTCCTCCTTCACTCACGCTTTTTGAGACTTCTGTCTGCCTTCTGCTTCCATTGCAATGAATGTCGTTATTCAGCAGTTTCACTCGCTTGCATCGATCCTCTCATCAAGATCAAGGATTGTAACATGGTGTACCCATGTGATGTGCGTAAATGGAGTTCTATTAGAAAGGACGGATGGGACGTAAGATGATTGAAAACATTGTTCCCTCTCTTTACTCTTTCTGTTGCAATCCAATGGGGATTCAATCTAACATACATACATATAGAGGGATCCTCATCTCATAGGGTACTAGTGCTCGTCAGATTCATGTTCTTTGTCTCTTTATAGATATAAGACCGAAAAAGGCAAGACTGTGGTTACCTTATCCTTATCGTTATGTTCCCATCATTGGCCAGTGAGAGGGCTTTTGACGATTTTGATCATTCTACCACAAAGTTCTTGATTATGAAGCAAAAGCTGATGCTGGTACTACTCAGATAGCCTACTAGAGTATAGTAAGTAGGTAAAGAGATATGAAGTTCTTCAATGGAAATGAAAATGAAGTATTGAATAGCAGTATGAAAGCAGCCATTTGGCCCTTACCGGAAAAGGAAGAGAAAGAAAAAAGAGAGAGAATGCATGAAAAAAGAGGGAGGGCGTATACTACTTGAAAGAGGAAGAAAGCGATTGAAGGATCTTTCGGATAATATGAAGCAAGCTAAAGCTACCTCGTCTTGAAAGCGCAAGTTAAATAGGAGAACTGAAGCCACCCGTTAGGGCGTAGGGTCACTGAATAGGGTGAACTTGAAGCTTCAAGCGCTGGGTAGTATTCTTCTAATGTGATAATAGTAAGAGTCATAGTATTCTTCATATCTAGCATATTATTAACTTATTATGGAAGGGTTAAGAAGATTAAGAATTGGTTATAGGCGTTTGGTATCTATGATTTTGCGTTCTCTGGGAAGCCATACACCAAGCTTGTTCTTATCTCTCTAGTTTTCTATCCTTCGCTCAGGGATAAAAACCTTCTCTTTAAAGCGATTTCCTTTTTCCGACAGAAAAGGGAATAGGTGACTTTGCTTTCATCCAAGGAGAGTTTCATCTAGTTGCCATCCTTCTTCCTATAAGTCCTTCTTTCTAATGCCTTGAAGGCAGAGTGCTTCGAATTATAAGTAAGTGATTCGATCCCGTAAGACTTTCCCTTCATCCCCTTCTAGTCCATCTAGTGCTCTTTACCATCCAGTGGGAGTTTACTTACTTTGATACTGGGTAGGCCAGTTTAAGTGTTTTCGGTAGAGTAAGAAAGTGCTTCTGCTTTCGATCGAGAAAAAGTGGCACATCTCTTAAGGAAGAAAGGTACCTACACCTATCTCTAATCTACTAATCTCATATGTATTAACTAACTAGAAAGGAATAACATATAAAAAAAGTCGTTATTTGAGACAAGACGTGGTAAATGTAGCTAGCCCGACCGAGAGGGAGGGTATAATATATAAGATATCCTCTTCCTTGCTTGCTTGACCGGGATATAAGACAAAGAGTAGTTGCTTCCATCTGCCTATCGTATAAGGAGGTCTCTGCTCTTTAGTTAAGACAGAGTGGTATAGGAATTACCTGTGCTAGGTAAACATTTCCTTATTCGTCCATTAACCTTCTTTATCTTTAGATTCAATGCCTTTCCAAGACAAGGACAAGACAAGCACTACAGGGAAAGAGAAAACACTTACTCAGCAACCAAGAGTTTTATTGAAAAAAGTCCAACCGTCAGTCTCGCCCGGAAAGGAATGGAAGGAAGGAGACTACACTGACCGGCTAAACCTTATGCTCGGTGTTCGGGCAACAGCAGTATAAAAAACCAATCCAAGACTTCTACTTAACTACCGTCAGACTAAGAGAGAATCATACTTGACTTCCTAACCTTATTCTACAGATTAGAACCTCTCCCTATTGTCTCTTGCCCAGCTAAGCCCTCAGGGTGAAAGAAGATCAAGCTCTCCGCCAGTAAGAGGGTAGCGGCTAGGGATGCTATGAGAGGAGAGGGGCGAAACCCGACCCGAACAAAGAGGGGTTTCAACCAGAGACTCAACCTCAAGCGAATAAGCCGAAACCGGATAATCAACAGCAATAGAGTCCGCAGCTAGATAAGCAGCTAGATCTGTTGCCAGTTCCGAGGAAGAAGGTTCCATTGAAATGAAATAAATAAGCAGGAGGATCGGGCACAGAATGGGGATCAGGAGAAAGCTCAAGATCGGAGTAGCACTATGAAACTGAATCTCTCGACTAATACAAGACGGTGACTTTTCTTCGAAGTTAGGGTTTGGGGAAAGGGTAGCTCGTCGGTAAGGTTGTTGAGTCAACTGGGATTGCAGCGGATGCAAAAGAAGAGAGGTTCGACGTGGCAACAGGAAAGAAAGAATCCGTCTTTCTTTCACTGGATGAAACCAAAGAAAGGTATGGAACAGAAAAGGCCTTCTAAAGGACAGATCGAAGGGATAATAGTAACTTGGGTACGAGAGTTTCTCGACCAAGAGGTATGAGTTTCCCTTCTTCAGTAGCAGAAGCAAGAACAGGATCCGGTTTTGTGGGAATGGGATTCGATCCGAGCTCTTGGAATTGGAATAAGTTCGGCAGCGGATCACGAAATCTTGGTGATCTTCTCTATCTAATGAATGGGGAGTCTGCTCCGCCCTGAACCCACCCCCCGAGTATATGCTTCAACAGGAATCATAGATTCGAAACCTCTGGTAAAATGCCCGCCCGTAACGTAACCCAGCAGATAAAGTACATTACATAGTCCAGGGATTGGCGACTTACCCATTCAGTGACTTTGGCACTGGACATTCCCAAAATGGGTACTATCGGGTCGGGTGAATTAAATAATAGACGCCCGTTGGCATTCCAGCCTTCCTTCTCCTTTCAGGGCCTATCTGAAAGAGAAGAGAATCCAGTAGTTCTTGGTTGTGAATATCTGAACTGGTTGTTCGCTGTTCAAGAATTCTTGTTTAGGCAGCTCATAGCACCCATACATAGTGTTTTGATCTACGATTTCAATTCTTCCGTCTTTCAGCAGTAACATATTGTTCCATGGAGCTAAGGTCCCAAATAAAATATGGAAGAAAGAAGCGTTTCCACGACTCTACCACCCAGTCAATTCTGTTCCACTTAATCCCTCTTTCATAGCATAGCCACATATCTTTCCGGCTAAGGAATGGGAAATCTTTCTCCCGTTACATGAATCCAATTTTCATTTCATCCGGGAAAAGCCATCTTTTTCTCAACAATGTCTTTGTCATTTGATCCAATAGCGTTCCGTTAGATAGGAACAGATTTGATAAATACTGATAACTCTCGGATAGAGTATTAGAACGGAAAGATCCATTCGATAATGAACTATTGGTTCTAAGCCATCTCTGACGATTAATCAACAATTCAAAGTGCTTTTCTTGCGTATTCTTGATAAACCAGCGTTTATATATAGATGTAGGAGGATCTGTTTGGGAAGTAAGAAGCCCCTTTGACATCTCTTCATCTGCAATAAATTCTCGATGTGAAAACACAGAGCCAGGGGGCTGATCTTTGAATAGGAAAAAGAGTGGATCCGCAGGGTCCCAAATGAATTGACTTATTCGAAAAGGGCCTTGTTCTTTGGAAGATCTATCTCGTGTCTGGTACTGCACGGTTCCATTCTGCAAGAACTCCGAATCATTCTCTTGAAGCTCATCCTCTTCATCATAAATGATCCGCTTGCCCCAAAATGGCCTGGACCAATAGGGAAATCCCAATTCATTGGGCCTTTCAATACAATCAAATAGAAAGGCCCAAGGGCGCCATATTCTAGGAGCCCAAACTATGTAATTGAATAAATCCTCCTCTATCTGTTGCGGGTCAAGGGCTCCTTCCCCCTCCCCCTCTTCAAAGAGTCTATCTCCTCAGCTACACGATCAACATCAGTTCCCGTGCCATCGACTTGTCTTGCCAGGTTTCGCCTACGCTACGGTTTCACAAGATTTTTCCTTTTTTGTTCAACCGAAGTGTTGTTAAGGAGTTTCCAGAGCACGAAGGAATGGACTTTCATTCCCGGGACCGCCTCGTCTATGTATTCGGCGCCTCCCCCGCCGATTGCTTGAAGATGCGCGCGCGATACGATAAAGGCCCCCGGGAGAAACCAATGAAAAGCCAGGGTAGAGCCTCGGAGCCGGCCCAAGCGAAGATGGGCACAGGAAGGCTGGAAGAGCAGCCCGAAAAAGGGAAAGCCGTGGAGTGGCACTCTGCCAATAGTGATCTGTATCCTGCTCGTAGAAATCCGACAGGGGACTTGCTCAAGAGACATGATGCGGTGTGCTGTCTTGAGGCTTTCTCTCCGGTACCCTTTGATCAAGATGTGAGTGTTGTTGAAGACATATTATCTAATGGGGAGTTTCACTTCCATTGGCTGAGCCTTGCACCTGACCCAAAGAGAGAGACTTCTCTTTCCAATGAAATACCTGACCCTCAGACAGACCCGAGGATGCCATATAGATGGAATCTTCAAGTCCTTACTAGTCGCTCCAGGTATGTAACTCGTTGGGATAAAGAGTCCGAATCTCATTCAACAAAATCGTCTTTTGACCGAGATGAGAACTCTAGAAAGACCTAAAAAGTAGGAGAAGGAATATTAGTCGCTACGTCCTGATCCTTGGCTCAGTATGATACTTATTCCCCAACGCCGGGAGCACATCCTTAAGAAAACTTCTTTACAGCAGAAGGAGCTTACTCTGCTTCGATAGTGGTAGGACTTGAAGACATAGATTTCAGGCCTTGAGTTCTTCCATTTCCTATTTCTTTGTCCGAAGGGGACCTCATTTTGAGCTGTTAAGACCCTTTTTGATGCGGGATTATCACGAGCTGGATTCGAACCAGCACCTCTGGGACAGGCCCAGCGAACTCCCCTTTATTCTGATCGTGACAAAAGTTCTGTTAGGTTCTTAGTAGCAATCGTCGACCTTTTCTTCTTTTACTTCACATAGCTTTTCGTCTCCTTGATAGCTGGAAGTTCTCCAAAAGTATGAAAAGCTGGAGGACTTTGTACCATCCATTCCGATGTGGTTGGATTCTGTTCAACAGCCCAAGGACTTGGAGCACATCTTTTGTTCTTTCCACTGCTTGAAGTGATTGTTACGACCACGAAGAAACAACAAATCCCAACTACGGATATATAAGAGCCAAAACTGCTAAGGGCATTCCATCCAGCGTAAGCATCTGGATAATCTGGAATGCGACGTGGCATACCCGAAAGCCCTAAGAAATGCATGGGAAAGAAGGTCAGATTAACCCCAAAAAAAGTTATCCAAAAATGGATTTGACCTAAAGTTTCAGGGTATGTCCGACCAAAGATTTTACCTACCCAATAGTGAAATCCTGCAAATAAAGCAAAAACGGCTCCCATAGAAAGTACATAATGGAAATGTGCAACTACATAATAAGTATCATGTAGAGCAATGTCTAGTCCAGAATTTGCCAGAACTATTCCAGTGAGTCCTCCTATGGTAAACAAAAAGATGAACCCTACAGCAAATAACATGGGTGTTTTGTATTGTATTGAACCCCCCCACATGGTAGCGATCCAACTAAAGATTTTGATTCCAGTGGGGACAGCTATGATCATGGTAGCTGCGGTGAAGTAGGCACGGGTATCAACGTCTAAGCCCACAGTAAACATATGATGAGCCCAAACAAGAAATCCAAGAACACCTATACTGATCATGGCATAAACCATGCCTAGATACCCGAAGACCGGTTTTCCTGAAAAAGTCGAAACGATATGACTTATGATACCGGATCCAGGCAGAATGGGAATATACACCTCTGGATGCTTCTCTCTTCTACTAATCGGATGAATAGAAGAAAGGTGGACTATATCATCAACTTATTCCATTTATCTAGGAAAGCTAGCCATACTTTATGGTGAAGACTGTCAGGTTTAAATGCTTTGAGATCGTAAAGACTGTAATATTCCTCAATAAGGAAGAATCGTCGTGATTTATGACTTCGGAAAGTATTTGATTTAAAGTAATCTAGCATCATGATAACATCTTTTCGACTTTGTACAGACCATTGATAGTAACCATTTTGACTACTATCAAAGTAGAGACTTCCTCCAAATATTACCTTATAAGACTCTACATCTTGTAGAAGTTTATTAGTTACTCGAATACTTAGTTGAGGTAGTCCATGCTTCATAGCTATACTAAGAGTACCATCAGCATCAAAGAATCCTGCAAACCAATTTGATTGAGCATCAAGTGGAATAGGTAGAATTACGGGGATTCCCAGTACTTGACAGACACGATGTAGTTGAAGTAGTCGTGTTGAATGTCGAATATGACCATTTATACAATTCATTAGTTTAATCATACCAAGGTGATTATGTAGTCGATAACGATAAGCTTTAGCACCTGCTCGCATTTTAATACTTCCACCAAGCGTATGTTGGATATATCGTAGTAGTGGTAGATCTTCAAGTCCCATAGTAATTTCAAGAGAAGTGTATCCTTTTTTACTAACTTGAATACTTCCATCACCATCGATAATTCCAGCTAGCCATTCACAGAAGGATTTAGGATAAGTTGTTGCGCGTGTAGTCTCTGAGGTTCCTACTAGACTGCTTTTATGTCGTTGGTTACCTGCTGATTGTGTCTTAGATACCCCATTTTTACTAGATCGGGGTAAAAAACCACTTATGAACATAGTAGGAGTACCATTAAGCAGACAGTCCCAGCATATAGCGCAATGCGTATTCAGATTTGAATCTGAAAAGGGCCATTTAAAACCGAAGAACCGAAAGAGATGCTGGTATAATATGGGGTCTCCCCCTCCAGCGGGATCAGAAAAGGTTGTATTAAAGTTTCGATCGGTTAATAACATGGTAATTGCCCCTGCCAGTACCGGAAGTGATAATAAAAGTGAGAATGCTGTCACTAAAACTGACCACACAAATAGGGGTGATCTATGCATAGTCATTCCAGGTCCACGCATGTTGAAGATGGTTGTTATAAAATTGATAGAACCTAAAATGGATGAAACACCAGATAGATGAAGACTAGAAATTGCTGAATCAACTGCTCCTCCAGAATGGCTGGTAATACCACTTAAGGGCGGATAGACCGTCCACCCAGTTCCGCTACCCACTTCTACTAAGGCTGAGCTTAATAAGAGCAAGAGACTTGGTGGCAACAACCAGAATGAAATATTATTTAATCGTGGAAATGCCATGTCAGGCGCACCTATCAGAATCGGAACAAACCAATTACCAGATCCACCTATCATCGCCGGCATAACCATAAAAAAGATCATTAAAAAAGCGTGAGCCGTTATTAAAACATTATAAAGTTGATGATTCCCACCAAGAATTTGATCGCCGGGTCGTGCTAATTCCATACGAATCAGTACTGAGAAGCATGTGCCCATCACTCCAGCAATGGCACCGAAGATGAAATACAGAGTCCCTATATCCTTGTGGTTAGTAGAGAACAGCCATCGGACCGGATTTGTCATAAAATGGAGATTCTTTCGTTTCCTTCCTTATCAGAGAGGGGCCCCTTAGGGAGCAGAGCGGGGCTTATTTATTGAAAAGGGGGGGGGAAGGAAGAATGGAAAGCCCTCACTTTATTGATGGGACATTATGATCCCCTTTTCCTCTCACCCTCCCCCGGTTCTGGTTCAGGAAAAGGTCAAGGCAAGGATCTTACTTCAAAGCAATCTCTGGAGTTTTCCCTTATCCGAACGGGTCTTGCAAGAAAATAGGATTTCATATTGAGCTCCAAATATACGCTATTGGGATGGGATGGCTCTTACTAGCCCCCCCCTAAGAACCGCACGTGCGAGTTCCCCCGCATACGGCTCAAGTGGCGAAGGCCCTTTCCTTCGCGCTTGGTAAGCGCTTCGCTGTAGCCAGGCTTACTGCTAGCCTATCGGCTAGAGCCAAGCTTCGACCGCGACTGCTCGTCGCTTCTGGCCGCCTTATTCCGTCACCCGAGATCCAAGTCAGCACCGGCAAAGATCTTTTTATTCCTCGCGGTCGGGCCGGCTTGGAAGCAAGCTACCTCTTGCCTATCTCACCCCCTTTCTTATTATTAGTAAGATAGGTTGCCCCTTTCCCTTTTTAATAATAAGGTAAGCTTCCAAAGCCCCTTCCTTCAGCTGGGTGAGCCTTCGCTTTTTGGATCGTCTTCTGCCCAATGCGGTACCGCCCGTTTTTTGGTTCCCATTGGGTTTACCTTGTTCACAGGTCGACCCCATGGCAGCAAGAAAAAGCGATCTTGTGCTATACTCCGGTGATCTCTTTCCTACCGAGGCACGCAAACTCCCATCGTGTCCCAGATCACATTCCGTGAATCGAAAGGGGAAGCCTACTCATCTATCAGTTCCTCTCGTAGATCGGTGCGGTTTTACGAAGCGTCTAAGCACAGTTCACTCGCGTTGATCAATCAAGAGGGTTGCCGCCACTCCTTAAGGTTACCTCTTCTATCATATAGACTTCTTGCATTATTTCCCACGCTTCATACCTCCTCTTTTTCTTCTTTTTTTCTTTTTAAGGTAAGGTAAAGGACCAGGGATGGTGGGGTAGGAGCATCCAGTCGGCAATCTTTTTGGCTTGACCAATCAGTCTTATGTCCTCCGAGTCGCACGGCGTTTTAACCGAAATAACTTCTTGCGCAATTCATGCCTTTCTGTTTTTATGACCAAAAATTGTTTCTTTCTTTCCATTTCAAATTGTTCTCTGGACTTTTTATCAATATGAGGTGATCGTAACACAGTATATAAGACTCGTGATTCAGGCAATCCAATCTTCCGTGTGTAAGGCGGAAGCCCCAAAAAATTGTTTTCCAAAAATGGGTGATCAAAAGATCTAATTACTATGCGTATCTTGGTGGTCGTTACTTTTGGTGGTCTTTCTTTTTGGCTGACTCCTCTTCTTGTTCTATTGATCAGAAGCATCCAGCAGCGCCACGCCAGTAGAAAGAGTTAAGCTACTAAGCTAAGCTACTGTTGGGGAACTCGGTAGAAGCAATTTGCCGATTCCGCCTATCAAAGTTCTGTTCATTTCCAGAGGAGAACCTCGTCCGAGAACTTGTATAGAGAAGGATTTCCCGCGGCGCAGCAGTTCTTCCATACCAACTTGGTGACCCTTATTTAGTTGTTTATAAGGTTCCTAGAGGTTGGTTGCTTTTTCCCAACAGTTCTCACTTTTTCAAAAAAGAAAGAAGAAATTAGGAGCGGCCTTCATTTCTTCTCCGAGACCTATCCTCTTCGAAGGTTTCCAGTTTTCTCTTAAAAGCCGAACTCCTTTTTTCCTCCTCTATTTCTTTCCTGATCTCGTCGGGGTATTCTTTCCATTTTTCTTTGAAGGGCTTGCTCTTTCCTTCTGTTACTACTTCCTGCAGCCGGTCTAAGCGGCATTTTAGCTCCTCTAATTCTTCTTTGGAAAGCGCTTCGCCCGAATTTCTTTTTCTTTCTAATTCTTCTACCCGCGAAAGCTCTTCTAAAAAATAAGAGTTTTCGGCAGCTGTGGTAGAATTTAGATCCAGACCAGGCTTCCTAGAAGAACTAGAACTGGTTCCATCGTTTCCGACAGACTGATAAAATGCTTCCAAAAAAAGAAGAGATTTTCTCTTCGCAAAGAAAGCCTAGAACGACTTTCTTGCAAAGGTTTGAAGACGTGAGACCGGAATGAAATTCCACGACTACAAGCGGGAGAGGAAGGGACGAAGCGAAGAGAAACTGGCTTAAAGCAATACAGCTAACAGCTCATCAATCAATAAAGGAACTGGTAGATATCTTTCAATTCACCCGATGCGGACTCGTATGCTTGCTTCGTAGTAACTACCTCGCTGGCAAGAAGGGCTACTCCTCTTTATGCTTGGGTGCATAAGCTGATTTCCCCTTTCTCTTTATGGTATGGAAAAAGAGTTAAAGGGTCGACCTAGCCAATCTTTAAGGTTTTGAGCTAATTAGCCTTTGACCCTAGCCACTAAACAACATTTTTTGAGATTCGTTTTCCTTCGCTTTCGAAAAAAATCTCTGCTAAAGATAAAGAGTTCCCGTGCGCTTTAAAGCTTCCACGATTACGATTAGCTCTTGACCTAAGACCGGCCATAGCCACTTACTATAGGAAAACGCAAGGGAGCGAGCCGTGCCCGAAGTCCTTACCTTAACAGCAAGTAGGGGGCGGGTCTCTCTGAAAGATGTTATTCCTTGCTAATTGACAGCAATCCCTCCAATCGGAATGGAAAGAGTATCGTAAGATATGGTCTTAACCGGGATTTTCTTCTTACTTTATTCTACTTTAAGGTAGGGGCGACTCTTTTGGAGAGGCAAGCAAGGCGATCTATCGTTGCACTAAGGAAAGGTTTCGAATCCTCCATCCTTGGAATTGAATCCATAGTTTTGAATCTATGCCCAAGCAGAACAAATACCACAGTTAATCATTAGTAGCAGACTAGGCAGGTGATCATTAAGAATAGGCATCGAATGCCATGGTTGGCTCTTTGATAGAATCAGCTCTTGTCTTCATATACGTTTTTAGCCTTATCCGCTCTGCTTGTTACAGTTAATCCACGCAAAGCAAGGTATAAGGGGCGAAGAAGAGGGTGGACATGAATCAAGAGAATAAGCTGTTGTCGCAATTGAATCAATCTCCCCTTCACCAGGAAAGCGAGAGCGGAGTACCAGACGATTTTTGAATTCGATTAGGTAAGGTAAGAAGAGCGGACGATAACAGTAAGCGGAGGATGTCGGTAGAAGACTACCAGCCAATGATGGACCTAGGCTTACTACCGCCAAGTAGTCTATGAAGTCTCAAATTGAGTACTAAAGTCAAACTACTTGTCCTCCCCAAAAGAGCAGCTGAAATCAACCCATGGCAAAGCAGCATATCCGTTTATTAAGCATAGTCGCCCGTCTAAGGTTTCGGGACAAGAAGAGAGGCGGTTTCGAGTGTTCATGTGCCAATTTCGGTTGAGGTAATGCTAATTGATCCTCCGTAGTTGATGAACCTCTTTCAGAGCCTGTTACTCGTAAGTCAAAATCATTCTATGCCCATTATTTAGCGCTATAACACGTTTTAATTACTTTTACAATGGGTATCAAAGGTGCAAGAAAAATTCTGTGTATCAGCGCGCATCTCTCCCCTACTGAACCTACTCCGGAATCCACTTAGTGGCCGGATCACCTGAATGAGGGGCTACTGTAGGCTATGCTGCTAGGCACGCTCCCGAACTAGTAGGGCTTCTAGTGAAAGCGGGTAAGAGAAAGCCGGGACGGGCAAAGAGACTATTGGTAGTACTAGTGCGGGAAAACGGTTCAGGCTGACTAGAGGGGATTGGAATTGTACGCTTGCCACTGCGGAAAGGCCCTTCAAAAGTCATGTTTTCACCTGTTCGTTAGTGTCTTCTGAACCCGAACCCCCTTAGGCCACGTCTGTTGGTGCAATAAAGTGCCTTTTTGTCTAGAGCTTGACTGCTATTGGAAGAAGTAGGTCAGTGAAGGGAGAAGAAGAAAAACCTTTCTTTTTGATGTCTCTCTAACTCTCCATTGAATAATAGCAGAAAGCAGTGAACTGATCCCTAGGGCTAGGAAAGAAGCAAGATAGGCAAGCAAGAAAGGGAATGGAATAGAGCTTGAACCGTCGTCCCCAACGATCCTATAGTAAGTAGAACGGATGTTTCCTGTCTATTATAGAATCAACCCAGCGGCCCTAGCCTTAACACGATGCGCAGTTTCCCGCGCATTTCGCACCAGCTGAATTTTGGGTTTAAGTTAGTGTTCAATGAGCCAATACCCACTAAGAAAGTTCCTTACTTAAAGGCTTCTAGAAAGCGGTTTAAGGAGAGCGCTTCGCATTACATCAGTCTTGCCCCTGGGCTCCGGTGGTTACCTCAATGGTTGTTCATCACCTGTTAGGGATTCCTCAAGACAGGTGCCACATTCGTGGAGGACGAAACATTAGGGGATTCGGGGATAACCACGGAGGGATCTAGAAAATGGAGTATTCTAGCTTTTGCTTTTCAAGCTGTGCCTTGGTTGTTCAAGAAGGGGAGCTGCGGGTTCTTGCTTTCCTTGTAGGAAAGGTCTGGGTTTGGTATGGCATTAGAGAAGACTTGTTATGGTTATGCGGCTATATAGAAAAGGCGGGTGGGGCTTCAGGCGGCCGGCCGCCTTCATATAATCAATAAAAATTCCATCGATTGTAGCTAGTGATTGCCCGGGTCGGTGTGTGATCACCTTTGGTGAAGCAACCCTTCAGATGCTCTCTCCGCCCATGCCGAATACCCCCGGCCGGTTCCGCCGGGTAAGGCCAGGAGCTAGTTTGGGGAATCACGGGGCCTTACTTATGAAGGGGGGATTTTTTTCTGAAATAGAATGATTGATAGAATCGATATTTCATAGAAGAATGGCCGAGGCCAAAAAATCCTTTCACACCCGCACATGTGGCTGAATATATAAGGAGGTTCACCCACCTTGGAAAAATCCATCCTGTATCCCTTACTTGCCAGCTTGATTGCTTGGCTTGTCTTATTTACCGTTTTCCTTAGCGGGTGCTTTATGTCTGGTCCTTTCGGGTCGCCTGACCTGGGCTGATGGCGCTTCGTAACGGCTTGTCTAGAGTCCAGCGGCTCTCTAAGGCTTCGATGTACTAGTACCTGCCACCAAAACATCGTGAAGGATTCAGTGAACGTCTTGAAACGCAGTAACACAAGACAATTCACTGAATGGTTGTTGGCTCTACCGGAGGAGTATGAAATCAACAACGTGTAACTGCTTGGGCATTCAGTGTTCCGCCGCTTGAGGAAGTATGTGAGAGGATCGATGTTGAGCAGAAGTGGGGTTAAAGCAGCCAACAACACATCCCCCTTTACTTAGTAGGGTTTGAAAGGCTGGACAGTTTTCCTTTCCTATCCAGTATTTTCAATCCAAGCCGAAATAGGAAAAGCCGCAAGCACCACTAGGCCCGGTCGTCGGTTGAACGTCAGTAAGGTCCGATATTCATTCCTTACTCAAATAGGAAGATGGCAGTCATCCCAAAATAAGCTGGCAGTATCAATCTAGCAGCGTGGTCCAGAACAAGCCTTTGCTGATCCATTTCGCTCGCTTGCAGCGCCTCGACTCGAGTTTCCGCTGTAGGATTGAGTAAGGTGACGAGAGCTGAAGCCAAGGTTCCTTGCTACGCTCCATAGATGTTCGTACGATTTTTGTGGATCTTGGGTGTGTTTGAATTCAGCCTCTCGTTAGGTCTTGATTGTCCACCTTCTCAAGCGCCTCTACCATACCCTTAGAAAGTGACAACGGATGACTTCCATTACTAAATGAATGGAAGAACTTTTCAAACTAGTTGATAGTTGTTCCCTGGTTGCACCCCAAAATGGGTTCTAATATACTAAATCACATGTTTCTGTTTTCGGAACATCACATGTAGACTTTTTGGGGGGGGAATCACTCGGCGCGGGGCCTCCCGCGTGAGGTCAGGTCAGGTGATGGTCAACAACTCAGGCAGGAAATGCTGAAAAGCGGCTAACGACGCAAGAGCTCTTTTCCCCTTATACGCTCTAAAAAAAGGGGTATGTAGGGTTTTTGGACCCTATGT
Organism: Coffea arabica; assembly: GCF_036785885.1. Classification (NCBI taxonomy): domain Eukaryota; kingdom Viridiplantae; phylum Streptophyta; class Magnoliopsida; order Gentianales; family Rubiaceae; genus Coffea; species Coffea arabica. The sequence continues at coordinate 517,392 of NC_092319.1, forward strand.
TGAGTAAGGGTTCCAAAAGTGATAGGTATGTGTTCTTTCTTGGCACTCTCTTTCTATATTATGCCAACCTAAAAAGAGCGATTGAGAGTGGATTTCAGGTTCGATAGTGTCGAGAAGTTATTAGCCACCGGGACCGTACTTTCGTAAAAGCACCATTGGGCTTCCTTCCTCTCCCGCTTGTAGTCGTGGAATTGAATTCCGGTCTCACGTCTTCAAACCTCTCCTTCCTCTTGAACCTGGAAAAAAAATCGATCTCGCCAGAATCGAAAAAGTAAACTGAACTTGACTTAAGACGAAGGAAGCGAGTGTCGAAAAAACCGCTTTCTTAAGGCTTCAAACTACTAGTCATTAAGACTACTATAAAAGAAAAGTAAGGAAGTCCTTTTCTTGACTTGACCTGCGTGCATTATACCTACCCCCTTTTTAAAGAACTTGATTTCAATCTCAACAAAGAAATGAAAGCATAACTCTTTGCTTCTTGTCTTCTTACTCTTTTAGCCTGCCTTGTGGAGGTCTCTCGGGTGTCTACGGCAGATCCGATCAGTCTCGTGATGAAGAGAAGTTTTTTCCGATCTTCCACTAAGAAAGGTATCGTCACGACAACTCAATTTGTCCGGTAAACTACTCGGGGCTCCCATGGTTTAGTAAAAGGGAGGGGAGATTTTCTCTTCATCCGGGTGTTCCTTTCATTCCATTATGAACTCAAAAGTGTAAGGCTGATTAGTGAGGTCTTAAAAACGTCATACAATGAATGATCGGGCGTTCCATTTTTGCTTTCAGCAAGTAGGCGACGCGAATCTATGCTTTCTATGTCTATGTTTCAATCGAATACCAATTGCTTGGATGCGTTTGAAAGCCTCGAGATTACTTGAAAAAAGAAAAATGCTTTTTAGGTTTGTCTTGTGTCTCCGAAACAAACGGTCCATTTGTTGATGGGCGAACGACGGGGATTGAACCCGCGCGTGGTGGATTCACAATCCACTGCCTTGATCCACTTGGCTACATCCGCCCCTACCCCCGCACAGGTTTCAGTCTCTATCTACGATCAGATCTTTCTGAACTCCCCTATGACCGCTATCAAAGAGAAGCTTTTTCCTATACTATATAAATAAGTCTATTGATTCTTGTGTTTCGGAATTAGGGGAAACAAAGCTTCAACATATGAATATGCCTGGCAAAGCTTCAAACAAAGAGGTTGGGCTGTTCACTTCATTGATTTGACTTCACTTTACTTAAGATTCATTAAAGATAGGGGGGCAGTGAAGGCTCGTTTAGTAGACAGCAAGTGAGCAGCAAGCTCCGCTTGAAGAAGCTTCGCCCCTCTCAGAGAAAGCCATTGCGCGCTAGCCCGGCCTGCGCGCCCTTAAACTACATTGAAGCCCCTTTCGACAAACCTTTCTATATCTATAAGAGTTGGGAAGCTCGAAGTCTTCGCATGCTTGAGCGCATCTTTCCTCTTTCTATTAGGTTGGTTGTCAAAATGCTTTTTCTTGCCTCTCACTTCGTTCGACCTTGAAGGCTTGCCTTTCAGTCGAGCGCTTTCATACCTCTCACATTCGTTCCAAGCAGGCTTTCTTGCGGTCGAAGCCAGATTCTTTCAGAACCTTTATGACTAAACTAAGAGAATAGGGGTAGGGGGAGGGGGGTCCTTGACGACCTTCCTTCAGCCGGCTCCGCCCTATCTATTCATTTCTTTTTTCAAATGGATATTTAGGGTGTTCATAGATTTTGAAACCAGATCAATATCCATTTCTCAATATCTCTTTCTATCTATCGATATCAAGATCTATCTGGCCATATCTAAGGCACCCCTTAAATGAAAGGAGGGCGCGCGTAACCACCTGTCCCCGACCCGACGATGTCCCCTGGGCGAAAGGGGCCACCATTCTCTTTCTTCAATCATTCCGATCAGGACAAGTGGGTTGGTTCGTTTCCTCCTCCTATCTACGCAATTCTCTGTCTGAATTCGTGATCATGTTAGGCGAAAGGTAGTTGTAGAGGAGCGGCTGTGAAACGGCAATTCCCCCTTCAAGCTAAAGCTTTCCTCCTTCCCCGGCCTCTTATTGATAGATAGGGTACCGATGCGGGCTTACCAAGAAAGCCACTTGAGAAGCTAGCCGCCGCGACGAGGCAAGAAAAGTGGATTGGAGGAGCTAGACTGAGAAGTGTGAGATCCGCAGCAAAAAAAAGAAGAAAGAGGCGACTTTGGAGGAGGGAATTGGAGAGGATGGCATCCAATTTTTATGAACCATGGATAGTCGCTGGTGATTCTAATGCAGTTAGCAGCAGTGAAGATAAATTGGGAGGTCTGAGACCCCCTCGAGTCTCAACCTTGGAATTCAGGACAATGATCAGTGACTTCCATTTCATGGAGCTTCACAAAGGAAAGAGGAATTTACCAACCTTGCTTCTCTCATGGTACAATCCTCTTCTCGCTGAGCCCCTCTGCCTTCATCTTCGGGAGATAGATCAGATGCGGAAAACCTTCTAGAACGAGATTCTATCTCAGAGGGCCCTCGCTACCATCACATCTTGGTCTTGGAGAGGGAAATTCATCAGCGAAAGATTTTCAATCTGTGAAATTCATTCTCAAGTGAAAACATTCTTCCAGCCCCCAAGGGACAGGGAAAGTCAATCACAGTTGATGGATCCAAGCTGACATTCTTCAAAGGCTTTCCCGGACTTAAAGAAATTCTTCTTTTTTCATATGGCTGAACCCCGCATTGACATTGACTTGCGTTCTAAATCGCCCTGAAAACAAAGCCCTGACTTTCACTTTAGGGCTGGCTCCCCCATTCAGGACGGAGTTGAGATTGTTCGAACCCATGGCTTTCGCCCAGTCTGTGATAATGTACCCTTCCTACAGAGATTCTCTCTGCTAAGCCCTCCGCGGACCGTAGCAAGGTAATAGAATCTTTCTCGGATCCTTCCTATACAAAGCCAGAGCGCCTTGTCGAAGCCGGGCATCACCACCTGAGTCCTTGATGAGTCGAGCATTCAAGACTATCTGCGAGTGTCGATCGGAATGATGCAGCGAGACCTATCGGCTACAAGGTCCCTTAGAGTTCACCGAGAAACCTCGTACAGACTTCCCAGCGGAGCCGCCTTCTCCTCCTAGGAGGAGAAGAAAGAAAGAACGGTAAAAGAAGCTAGGAAGGAGAATCAAGGGGGGTGGGTCGGTGAAGGGAGCGAGCACTCATAACAAGGCAAGAAAGCAAGCCACTGTTGATGAACTAGTCAAAGTGAACCTGAGTATAGATCAAGAACCCAGGCCAAGAATTGAACCTTTCTCATCAAGAGCTCTTTCTTTGAATGATTCATGTTAAAGCAATGGTTTTCTTTCCTTCTCCTTTCATATTCGGCCCTAGAACTCCCTCCGGTTCTTATCCGAGCCTTGCAAGACCTCTTTTCGGATGGTTGTTGGTGGTCCCATGGAGATTGATGTCTATGGAATTGATCGGTTGATTCTCCGCCGTAGCTGGGACTCCACCGACTTGTGCCTGAGGCATTACTAATTGCGTCAACACCTCTATTTGCCTCGACATCTGTTGAAAAATCTTTACCATCTCATCATTTTTTTTCCTATGTGCACCATATCGACCATAGCCTCCTCTTCCAAGATATGCCATAGCTTTGAAAAGAACCCTTCAGATCAGAGTCACTCGGCGAGAATGTTTCTGTAGTTTTTTTTTAGGGAGGGAAAAGGGGCCTGGTTGCCTATTCGGAACATCCCTCTTGTCCCGGAGAGGGCGGGAGCGGATTGCGACGATTCCTATGCCATAAGGCGGGGGACGAGCCGTGAAAATAGCAGCTGACGTAAACGGGCCATGATCTGAGTAGCCAATTCACACCAGGTCGTCTTTCTCCTCTGTTATTCGACCCGGAGGAAGGCCCGCCCAGTTGTTGTAGATTCTATAGATCTTTCTCCACCCTTCCTTCTCCATCATTTCGCTTCCAATTCATCAATCTAATGGGGAGGTGTGAGAATCAGATCCAGGGATCAGGATTTTCCGAACTTGCGCCCAACTCGCCTTTCTAATCAACGTAGGGACGGCGGAAGCCATGGTCGAAGGTTGCATGAGAGGAGCGTAAAAACAATAGTTTTCTTCATCTTTAGTTTAAACTTCTATACACGAGTACTAGCACGGATTCTATTCACAGAAGGGAATGAATGGAATCCTATGTTTATTGGCTTAGAGTGCCAAAGAACGCATTCTAGAAGAAAGCCTCCGGCGGTTGAAGATCAGCCTATCTTATATGCTGTCTTATGCCTTTTGAGTGCACAAGTGAACGAAGTGGCCCTTTGTTAAGAGATTCAAGGGAGAGTGGAATGCCTGGAACGAGAAAGGGTGGGTCTCATATCCCGAGATCTTTGTATTTTCATCTTTAAGAACATGTGAACTTAGCAGAGGATGTGGAATCAGTATCTCCAATAGCAGTGAGCGGAACTCCATCAATAGATCTCTCCGCGGTCCCCTCTCTTTGTCAGTAGAATGACTAAGTACCGGAATTTGACCAGTCAAGTCAGTTCCTCCCACCTAGGTCCCCGGCTTTGCTTTCTTGTCCGGAATAGAACCAGCTTTAGTTCCGAGGACGGAAGCCTTTTTTTCTGGTTGGCTAGTTGGTTCTTATTTTCATCCGCCGGAAGAACACCAGAGAAGCGTCTTCTGCGTGCTAGGCCAACCGTAGAGGAAAAGCTGTCTCGTTTTGATTGGCCGTTGAAAACAGAGCGGGCACGCAACCCTGTCCAAAAAGACGTACTTTTCCTTGAGTTCCTCAGGAGTGTACTCCGCGGGCCAATTATGCTTACGGAGATAGTCTATAAACTTGGCACCCAACGGAGTCCTTAACTGCTTAAGAACCTTCAGATCGTCAAAGGAACTTCTCAAGGTACCGTAAGAACGAAAAAGCCTATTAACGAGGTCCTCATTAGAGTATATATTCAAAAAGTCTTCGCACTTGGATAGCTTGTCCAAGACCACTTGATTGGGGACGGTAGTATCGTTCTTGTGATGCCTAGAGCTTTGGATCGAGTACGTGGTCAAGTTCGTTCGGCTTCGATCTTCCTATCGAAAGAAGAAATATAGTTTTTCTTTCTTCAGATGTGGCATTTGCTACATAATCCGCATCTGTTGTCATAATAGCTACTATAAGGGAGGAGTTCAGGTCTGCTTAGTATTCTCGGACCCCGGGGTGATTCCATTCACTTCTTCAACTGCTAAGAAGAATAGCTTTTCTTCCCAGATCGGGATTACTATAATAAGTAATAAAAGAAGGCTCAGGACTGCGATGAGGATTAGTGGGTAATTTCCTTTTTAAAGGAGGAGATGCGAGGAATAGTTCATTAGATCCATTCCACTTCGAACTCCAAAGTCTTAAGCAAACTGGCATCTACCATCCCTAGCTCTGTAGCCGAAATAGAAAGATTCAAGGGGCGAAGGGAAAGCGTCTGTGGACAGAGAGGTCAGGTGGGGATAGAGTAGCCGGTAACCTTAGGCTAATAGCTAGCCTAAGCTCTAGCCATAGTTAGGGATGAGCTGGGGTAGGCAAAAGCCCATAAAGACCGGTGCCGGCTCGTCTGCGCATACTATTTTACAGATTCAAACTATTGACAAATTAAAGAAGGAAGAGTGCCGTCCGCGCTTACTCTACTAGAAGCCTCATCTTATAGTTCTAACTCTTCGTTCTTACTATTACCCGGGAACGGACTGGCCAAGACTTCAGCTTAAAAGCGTTGAACCTGAGCTATTTAGGGGAAAAAGAAAGAAAAAACCCCTCCTCTACTTCTCGGCTTCCTTCCTCCAACAGATGCGGATGAATTAGCTGCCCTTATTCTTTTAACATTTGAAGAGCTAACCCCTGAAGTTACTTTAGTCGGCATAAGAACAAAGAACTAAATGGGTCTCCTTAGCCTTTTGTTAGCTTCGGTGGCCTGGAGTCTTCTACGGGGCATCTCTTCTTTATAGATAAGGAAGTCGATTCAGAACACGCAAGAAAAGGGTTGATGGAACCATGCAAACAGTGCTCATTAACTCACTAGCGTCCCAATCAAATCATTCCAAAGTACTTCCCCCATGCGCCCCATTTCGGAACAAGCTCTTGGTGAAAAAGACTGGCGTGTAGTCCGAAAAGCGCCTATGGAAGATCAAAGATTTTCCCTCGTTGTTATTTCCTTTTTCTTGAGAAAGCTCTGCCGAGTAAGGGAATGCTCGTGTAGTCGACACTTGCACTAAAAATGAAATAATAGAAGAAGAGCGCTTTTGCCAGCTAATGAGTGCCTTTACTAGAGAGTGAATACTACACTTACTCTATGAAAATAGAAGCGAAACCTTGAAAAAAGAGAAAATTTCGCCTTCGAAAAGGCTTTAATTAAAGTGGATTTCGAGAATGGGTGCGCCCTCTCAGCTCTAACTTGTCGCTATATCTATCAAAGAAATTGAATGAAAGTGCCTTTCGGAAAGTTTTATTGCACGAGTTTCGAAAGAGAGCACTTAGGAGAGCTATTCTATTAAGAGCTTTCTTTCCTACTCAGCTTGGGTCGTAAGTTAGCCGGACATACCGCTTACATGCTATTGTAATCGGCAAGCCTCCTACCTACTCCAATTCGGTCAGTGTTCAGTTAGTGCTCACCCGACCATTCTTCTCTCGTACTCCCCCCATCTGTATTTGGAAACCTCTTAATGGGGAATCACACGTTCCTTTCTCTTCTGCCGCTTTGATCTCTTGTGAGCTTTCTTCAATTATGATTTTTTGATTTTTGTGTATGTGGCGGTCTGCCTCTGCCGCCCGGAACCCCTTAGCACTAACTGACCACTAACAACATTCCACCGGAGAACCCATGCATTCAATTAGAAAAAGCTTCCTGTTTTGGTACTCCAATCACCACTTCTCAGTTTCAAAAGGAAACAAGGAGTATGTTCATTTATGAAATTAGAACCTTCCAAAAAGGAATTCGCGGTAAAGAGAACGAGTGAAGGAGTAGGGGGGAAGCCCTAACCGAGAGAGGATCCACGGGGAAACCTTACTCTGCTGAGCTATTCGGATTTAGATGGATAGAGCTCGTACCGGGGAATTGAGTCCCTGATTGCCCATCACTATACTAAGCCACCATCTCTCCAGTGACTCTCCTCCTACGGTTCTTGCCGTGCCAGAGACGGACCATCATGATAAAAAATTTCCATTTTTTGGGATTTCTGTCTCAAACTCTAAGGCTACCTTTTTGTGTTTGACGTGTAATCTTCCCTATCTAAACCAGTCATCTCATGATAGTCCCATGCAAAGCAATCTCTGTACTGCTTCAGCAACTGGCATACCTTTCCTAAAATCAAATCCTTTCTTTTTTCTATTATGAAATTCCATAGTTATCGCGGAGTGGGAAAAGCCCCCAGTTCTCTCTCCAGCACCGCTTAGTGATGAAACAGCAGCTAGTCTTGCTAACTAAATCAGTTCCTTCCCCTTAGCCTTAGTGCTCCCCATGCCCTAGCTAGCAGCCTATAAGACCGGGCATGAAGTTAGCTTTCAAGCAACGGCTACGAGTACTCGAGCAGTAAAAGCTTATAGTGGAACAGCTTATTTTGCATCAACGGCTGATTGAATTGCTCTCCCAAGA